>NC_134696.1:20114472-20139472 GCF_050947455.1 Rhinoderma darwinii
AAATCTAATTTTATTTATCAAAACTGTCTAACAGTAAAACTGGCCTTGTTGCCTATAGCAACCAATCACAGCGCTGCTTTTATTTTTCCACAGCAGTTTATGAAATTAAAGCTGAGCTCTGATTGGTTGCTATGAGCAACAGTGTCTCTTGTAAATACTGTGGACAGGCTTTGTATGGACAGACATCCGTCACCTGTAAAGATGTAACCAGATTCCTTGGACCTCTGTCCTAAAATGGCTTTTTTTTTTGTTTTTTTACTAACCAAGTTTTCTTATTTTTGTTTTTTCCTCCCCTCCTTGCCAAAGCCATAACTTTTGTATTTCTTCGTCGACATGTTTTTTGCTGGACAAGTTGTAGTTTTTCATGGCACCATTTATTGTTCCGCATAATGTACTTGGAAGCTGAAAAAAAAAATATTTGTTGGGTGAAATGGACCAAAAACATAGATTATGCAATTTTTTGGGGGGTTTTGTTTTCACAGCGTTTTGCCTCTCCGCGGAAATACTATCCCGTACTGAAAACATGATTACAGTACGGGACAGTGGTCCCAACGCGAGGCAGTGACACCGAGTGTCATAGATAACTATGATACTCGGAGCCCGGCTCCCTGCAGTGCATTCGGTCCGGGAAATGCTGCCGACTTACGGACCGTATATCACAGACCAAACACGCTCGTCTTAGGGAGAATTTTTTTTTAAACTTTTCATATATTTTTTGGGGAACATATACAAAAACTGTTAAACAGAGGTTTTTTTTAAAGTCCCCCTAGGGATCGTTGGATGGCCTGCATGATATACTGCAATACTAGTGTATTTCAGTATATCGCTATACTGACAGTCTCCTTTGAAGACCTGCCATAGGCAGGACTTCAAGGGAGTACTAAGATCGCAGACCTGGGGGCCTCCATAAGGCGCCCCCAGGCTGCTATGACAACCATCGGCACCCAGCGGTCACGTCGGAGGGGGCCGCCCCCTGATTCTAACGATTTAAATGCTGCGGTCGCGATTGACCGCATCATTTAAGGGGTTAAACGGGCGGAATCAAAGATCACTGCAGTGAGATGTCGGCTGTATTACACAGTCGTCACCCGCTAAGTATGGAGCGCGCTCAACCTGTGAGCCCAATCCATACGTCACCTCAAATGCTACCACGTACATGTACGTGACATGTCATTAAGGAGTTAAAGGTTTATTCCCATCTAATAAAGTTATGGCATATACCGATAGGATTAGATCAACACTGCAGCCACTATATTCGCAGGATTGGTGGGGTCCCAGAGGCCGATCCTGAGAAGGAAAGGGCCCCAACACGGATTTAGCACTGCATCCCCTTATAAGTGAATGGGGCTGTTGTACTGTAGCTCCCTCCACAGGCGGTGGCCAGGAGCGCAGCTATGCAGGGAAAAACCATGAAGGGACCCCTGCACCAAACCAGCGCTGTGGCCTCTTTATTCTTAGGATCAGTGGGCCCCGGGTCCTGGCTGTCAGACCCCCACCGATCTGTACAGGCCGGCGTATCTTAGTGGTATGCTATCACTTTCTATGATGGGAATACCCTGCCGTGCAACAGTGGTACTTTTATACACATACTTTCTCCACACCTAGAAGGCAGCATACGCACTTTAATAACGTACAGCTGGAATATTCGCCGTCTATTTCCTCTTTAGATCTGTATTAATTAACAGAAATCATACTTGTTGGGTTTAAACTATAACTATGGCTCATTAGGTTTACATTTTAAAAATACCATGACCTTTGGATTATACAAACTGTGAAATATATGCTTTTCTGCAATTTTCTAATATACTTTGTGCACCAATTCCTAATGGTTTTCAAGATCTCTGCTTGCTATCAGTGAAAGGGAACCTTTGAATTTACTTCCTGAGGATAAAAATCTGCCCTGGTCATGTGATAATCACACAGGAGCATGGCTCGTTACAAAACACAGCACTGATAACTGTACTGTAACTTTCAATGACAGCAAGCACAGATCTTTGGAAACCAGGATGAATGAAAGGCAAAGGATATTAACCAACCCACGATTTATTTGCTGAAACCAGAAAACCCCAGACATGATGTGACTGGAAACATATAGCACCTGTTTGCGACAAATGGAGCTCCGCTGTGAAATGTCTCCATGTGTATGTTGTGCGTCATTTGTGTTACAGTTCACACAGTGCAGATTTTTTTTAAAGAGCATTTCCTCAAACAATAATAATCACTGGTGGTAAATATAAGTCACTGAGTCCTTCTCTATCTTTACCTAGAAAAGCTGGGAGACGAGCAATATGGCCGCCAGTACAGCCATACTTTTCTAATCCTGATCAACCGCTTAATGCATTGGGCAGTGCATGAGTGGCCACGGCCAGAAGGGGATGTAGGCATCTGCTGGCTATGAGTCCTCGGGCACTACTCTAATGCCCAAATGGTCAGTCCGGCCCTGCCCATGCCCTCTTCCTCATTGTCAACTCTCCCTTTCGAAACACTGACACCGGAAAGGCACAAAGGCTAAAAGAAGGGAAATATCCCAAGGGCATGTCAAGGACTTGTATTTACAATTCCTATATTCCCATTATAGGACATGTTCACACACACTGGATTTGCTGCGGAAATTTTACGGATCAAGCTTGAAGTAAGCCGCAGCGGCAAAACCGCACTAATCGTGCAGATTTTGATGCAAATTTACTTGCGGATTGGATAAAATAAATTAGTATATTGACCTTACAATTATCTGCTCTTGGTAACGCCAGTCTGGTCCCCCGTCACAGATCTGCTGCAATAATAATAATAATAATAATAATAATAATAATAATAATAATAAAAAGAAACACTATAGTATATGTTGACAGCGATGTCAGGGAATTCCAGAGTCTCGGAGCAGAGCCGATACTAGCGGCTCTGTGTCCCGCGGGCCGCAGATGACAGCCCCAGGGGCCGCATGCGGCCCGCGGGCCGCGTGCTTGAGACCCCTGCTCTATACCTTCCCAATCTTCTGCCGCTCCCTTGGTAACGCTACATTGTTCCCCCGCTGGTTTCTGCCTCCTTACTCCCAGCAATGACGTCATAAGTGACCGCTGCCTCCTGTAACTGGTCATCACTGGAGCCTAGGATACAGAGACCAGCGGGGCACCAATCTAGCGCTACCAAGGGAGTGGCAGAAGATTGGGAAGGTATAGAGTATAGTGTTTCTTTTTATTATTATTATTATTATTATTTTATACTGCTTTTTTTATTTGAAATTTGTCTGGACCTGCAAATTTTCCAGCAGATCTCCAACAATTGTGATTTGTCGTGGATTTTGACTTCCCAATTAAACTCAATGGGGAAAAAAATGCAACAAATCCGTGCACTTTCCACAGCAAAAAATGTACATGCAAAAATCAACACCGCTGGTCAATTTCTGTGCAGAAAATGTCTGCAGCGTATGGATAAGATTTGTTCAAATCTCATCCAGTTTGCTGCGTCTGTATTCTGCTGCAGATTTTTTGGCCGCAAATATGGATAGAAAATCTGCAGCAAATCTGCTAGATGTGAACGTAGCATAACAGTACTGGTATAAAATAGGGAGATCGTCTATCAGTAAGCCCATAAACAGGTCTCCACGGAGATCGCAATCATAACACATAAGCACTTGTAATTATGTTCAGGGAAGATTACCCCATATATCTGTCAGTAGATTCCTTTTACACTAATAGTATCAAAGGTGAATCATGTTCGAGAATACTTAGTCATTGTAATAAGTGCCACTTGACACATCCCAGAAACACAGCCGGGGTTGGATTTACATGACCAGAGCTGTAAACGTGAGCAGCTGTACGGACATGCTCCAATTTTGTTCAACTTTTTGAAAAAAGGTTATGGCTAAATTTGGCTAACCGCAGGTAATATTATTTTTTTTACCACTGTGAAGAGGTTGATGTCCTTGGTCTTCATCTATTTTTGTATTTGCCTGGATCTATTACTGAAAAATGAAGGGTCTGTGGACCAGGACGTGGTACGTGCAGGAAGGAAAGCCCTGCAACCTTGCCAGAGAGGGCTATCTAAAAAACGTCACCCCTCTAAATTATTGTCCCACCGCTGGAACCGGCAATGACGTGGAGTTGGTGGTGGCTGCTGGTTTAGTGGCGGCAAGAATCCAACTTTTTAATTCAAATACTTCTGCCAAGAAAAAGGCTCCCGGCGGCGATCAGTGTGGATCTGTGCCAAACCAACCCCTCAAGAAGTCTTCATCTCTAGAGAGAATATTAGACAAGAACACTGAGGTATAAGAGAAATTAGGTCAAGTTGTCTGTGGTATCTGAGTGTTTTGCATGGGCAGATCAAGTCGGGATCATTTAAATAATCCTTTAATGATCTGCCTTGTTATTAAACAAGCTTTGTGAAGTCACCGGCCTTAAAGGGAAAGCAAATAAATCAGAGTAATCCCCAACGTAAACTGGGGCCAAAGGTGGAGCTTGTCGGTTGTGTTTTTGCAATGTTGGATTTGGTTGTTTTTTTTGCTATCATTGTGCATTTAACTTATGAATTAAATAGCAAATTGAGCCAGAACTGAAGAACTGGACGGCGCCATCTTGAATGTGACTTT
This sequence comes from Rhinoderma darwinii, assembly GCF_050947455.1. Lineage (NCBI taxonomy): Eukaryota > Metazoa > Chordata > Amphibia > Anura > Rhinodermatidae > Rhinoderma > Rhinoderma darwinii. Next base: position 20,119,058 of record NC_134696.1, read on the forward strand.
CTTAAATTGTACCTCCCCTTTATATAAAAGTATGAATCTGAGCAATTTCCAAATATATTTATTTCGGTTACAAAGTTTATTTTCTATAGCATGGAGCACGATCGTTCCCTGTGAACTGTGACATTTTCACTTTCCCCATTAGAGGCTCCGACCTATGTGCAAGGGCCCCAATGCAAAATCTGTCACGGGCCCCCCACGTACCATTTATAATATTATGCCTAATTCACACTACCGTGTGTGCCGGCTGAGTCCCATCCATGGTGAGTGGAAAGATAGGACATGTCCTATCTCTCCACGGATCGGACAGACCTGATTCATTCGCTAATGTGAATAGGTCCGTGAAAACTATCGGGTGCCACTCAAGTGCCGTGAAAAATGGCCATGTGCAACTGGCATTACGGTCTTCTTATGGAACAGAAAGGCTCTTGGGCCCCCCGCAGACACCAGGGCTCCGATGCCACAACTACCTCTGTACCCCTATCTAACCCCTACCTGTTAGTTTCTACAAAGTGATATCAAATGGTAGGGAGACTTTGCAGAGTCCCAACAAAGAGTGGGTCCTCCTTAGACAATGACCCAAGGGACTAAAACAGTGACGAGTGCTATTTTGCCATAACTAGTCCCCCCAGAACAGTTGTTTCACACAGCAGTAGGCGGGAATAGAGCTGCAAAAAGTTTTTGAAGTTTTTGGGCTGCCATAGACACCACTGTCTTTTTCTACCGCCCCCTGTTGCCCAACTGTAGTTTACCAAATTATGCTGGTACTCGTGGTTTATTAGGAGTTAAAAAGTCTTGTGAATTTCAAGCTGTTTTTGAAATTTGGTTGTTTTTTAATACTATAACATCCAACATGATGGTACACGTTGGGACTTTTAGTTCTATGACACCTGGAAGGTAACAATTTGCCTACTTGGGAATCATAGTCTTATAGCCAGAGCCGGATTGTGTGTGGGGGGGGGGGGGGCATAAGGGGCATTTGCCTCCAGCAACCTTGATCCGGCCGTGCCTAGAGCATGTTTGGTTTTTGCATAGTCCATGTGTCACAGGCCGTTATACACCAGAGTACATTTATATGTGATCCCTTCACCTTGATATACAGATAACACAAAGTAGCTTATCGCAGTCATGTAGTGTGAGGCTGATAATGGAGACTGGTGATGAATATACTGGTTTACTAGAGGGTGAACGAACCAACATTTTTCTATTATTAAGCTGTCCACAATTGCTCTATAATGACTTCTACAAGGTCTAGTGTGGATAAAGGTTATCTATCCAGACAACAGCGGTTAATACATTGTCAAACACTGGGGCCGTATCTGTAATCCTGGGCACTGTGTACTTTTCTTAATTTTGATTCAATATCAGAATCTACTAATGTGGAATAGAAAAGCACAGCAGTGATTTTGTACCATGGTGACATATTTTGTTTGCCAGTGTGTGGAGAACTAAAGGGGTGCTCCGCTTTGGAAATCTATTTTTGTTAGAAGGATCCCTTGACAATAAGTTTATCACAAAGTGTCCTCCTGCTGGGACCTTCTGCGATCAGCTGTAATTTCTGGGGAAACGTGGAAGTAAGTGTTTAATTTCTCTGCAGCGCCACCACAGGTGATGATAAGCATTACACAGTGTCCATTCATATCAATAGGTTGTCTGTGTCATGCAGGACAGGACATGTCCTCCAGAGCTAGAGACATTGTTTATAACCACTCTACACTTTGGCCAAGAAATTGGGATCCTGAACAGAGGACCCCCCTCTATTAACTCAGAATTCCCTAGTAGGGTGTATGGAAATGGGTATAATAAACCAAAAAACTTCTTTAGGGAGAAAGAAGAGGACAACACCATATGTCTGATAATACAGAATATTTGTGATGACAGGTGGTGGTTTGCAGTTAACATAAAACTTTCTATACAAATATATTTAAAGGAACACTACAAAACGTATACACTGTGTTATGCCTGGTGCAGGATCTGAGAGGGTGGAGCATGACAGGGATTCTCTCTTTGGTGTTCTTCTGTGTCATTCACTGCCCCCTCGGACCCTGCACTACACATAACACAGCATATACATTTTTCTATTAAACTGTCCTGTGTGGCTGTGAGATACTTGCACACCTGTTGGAGCCCTGGAAAGAACTTCATAGTAATCAATGCCTGTAGTAAATTAATGTAATTATTTGGGATTTTTTTATGATATGTTAACCACTAGGTGACACTATTCTTTCCTAAACTTTAACTGTTTAACATATATACTATCAGCAGCATATACTATCATTTGGTGTAATGAGCCCACTACTTAAATCAGCCATATTTAGTCATCTGCCTATTATTTTTTCTCCATATGTGACATTTCTGGCATATTGTTAGGATGTGCCATGAATGTAACTCAGTACATTCAGCGGTTTCCGTATCCCCATTTTTATGGAAGGTGAAGGACCTTGTTCCAGGACTAGTAGAATGGGCAAACCTGTTCTAGGAATCAGTGGAGTCCCAGTAATCAGATCTCCACTGATCAGACGTGTGGTATATCCCATTGATATGCCATAAAGGTCTCTAGTGGAGAAAACCCCTTTGAATATAGACTATAATGGACCCACAGTCATGAGCATTGGGCTTGTAGGGATAGCGGGACCACTGTAGATTATAATTAGATTCCTAGAAAGTGCTATACCTCTACTATTGTGATCCCCGAGATAAGCGTCACCAGAGGCCAAAGGGAGGCTCAAGTAGCCATAATAAGTATAGGGAACTATAGAGTGAACATCTTTAACGAGATGCTCTTCTTTCAACTCACACTTCCCTACAGCAGCACCTGTTAGGCCATCGTCATCTAATTTTCAAAAAAATAGCGACACAATGTCCTCGGCATTTCTCCTCCAGAGATTGACACTTGTCACCAGTGAAGCGTCTCAAGATAAAGACTTTGCAGCACCGACTCCGGCAACAAGTTACACATCTGTGTTACTTTTCACATAGATTTTGGTTCCAGGAATTAAGAGAAACAGGTTTTAGTGCCGCGTCTGAGGGATTAGAGTTCCTGTTATGTTGCAAGAAATGTTGTCACTGTCATGTTAAACAGACTCGGCGTCCAGATATCTTATATGCATGAGGCCAACGTAAACACACAGGGGCAAACATAAAGTAGAGAGGGCACGAAAACAAAATAAGGCCCCCTGCTGGTTCACTCCCTCAAACCCAGCACCGGCTACAGGTTTATGTGAGCCATTAGACAACAGGGTCCTTTTAGACCCCACCAGTGGCCCATCTCTTTTGATTTTAGCATCTCCCCATAATTGCCAGTCTCAGTGCCCTCTAACAGTACATGTTCAGACAGACCAAGGGTATCCCCAGAATTAATGGTCCTCAGATCAATGCCAGGGGCTCATGGTGGCTATAATCACACCCCACCATCCCGGGACAGGAAGGTCGGTCGCATGGCGCCCCCTATGGCATGATCTTCTGCCTGCTTCCCCTTCACTTTTTGCTGTGATTGTGTATAGGGAGCATCCTGTGCGAGATCACAAGATCCCTAGGAAAGGGGAATGGGGCAAGGCTAAGGTAGGCCTCATTCTTTACATGGCCCCTATAGCAACAACATAGGTTGCTCAGAGTCTGCGGAGTATCCTTACAGCTGCCCAGTATCAACCCACAAGTAATATTCACCAGCAGATCCCACTGGGCGCCTATAACAACCAACCCTAATGCCCCTGTATGGGCCTCAGGGGCGGACATACCGCATGTGCAGCCGGTGCAGCTGCACAAGGGCCCCGCGTGGGAAGGGGGCCCGTTCCTCTGCTGGCCGACTCAGTTCTCAGCTGCGCGATGCTGAGGACTGAGACAGAGGCCCGTGGACCACTGGCGTAGCTATAGGGGTCGCAGCGGTCGCAATTGCGACCGGGCCCCGAAGCCAGGGGGGCCCACGGCCCCCCGCACCACATCAATAAAAAGTTACTATAGTAACTCGGGCCGCGGGCCCCTGTTACTATAGTAACATACTTTACTTACCTTCCTGGTTCCGGATCGCAGCGGAGGTCCTGACGTCAGGCGCTGTGCGCAGCACATGACGTCACAGCGCTATGCGCCGCGCACAGCATCGAGACGACAGAACTCCCGCCGCGGCCGAAGAGGAAGGTAAGATAGCCCTGACTGGCGGGGTCCGACTCCTGGGACCCGCCAATCAGCTGTTTTGAAGGGGCCGCAGCACTCGTACGAGAGCTGCTCCCCTTCATTCCTGTCACTTCATTCCGGTCACACTGTGAATCGGTTTCGGCGATTCACAGTGTGGGCGAGTAGTGAAATGAAGGGGAAGCAGCTCTCGTACGAGTGCTGCGGCCCCTTCAAAACAGCTGATTTGCGGGTCCCGGGCGACACATCAGCTATTAATGGCCTATCCTGAGGATAGGCCATCAATGTTTAGGGACTGCACAACCCCTAAGCCTACGATGTAGCAGGCTTAGGGGGCCCATGAGACAGGATCACAGATTGTGTGATGCTGTCTGCTGGGCCCTGTATCTAAGCCAATCACATGGTAGGCTTAGATACATGGCCCATGCGTGATCCTGTCTGCTGGGCCCTGTATCTAAGCCTACCACACTGTAGGTTTAGATACAGGGCCCCAGCACACAGTAATCTTATACTGTATAAGATTACTGTCTGCTGGACCCTGTATCTAAGCCTACCTTGTGGTAGGCTTAGATACAGGGTCCCACAGACAGTATCACACATGGGCCCTGTATCTAAGCCTTAGGGTATGTGCACAGACACTAATTACGTCCGTAAGTGACGGATGTATTTCGGCCGCAAGTACCGGACCGAACACACTGCAGGGAGCCGGGCTCCTAGCGTCGTACTTATGTACGACGCTAGGAGTCCCTGCCTCGCTGTGGGACAACTGTCCCGTACTGTAATCATGTTTTCAGTACCGGACAGTTGTCCGGCAGCGAGGCAGGGACTCCTAGCGTCGTACATAACTATGATGCTAGGAGCCCGGCTCCCTGCAGTGTGTTCGGTCCGGTACTTGCGGCCGAAATACGTCCGTCAATTCCGGACGTAATTAGTGTGTGTGCACATACCCTAACACATGTGTTACTAATCATTTTTTGTGTGTTTTCTTACAGGTTCGGTCGTTGGACTACGGCGGATTCCAGGACTACTTCGATGACAGCTTTTTTTTTTATTAATAAAATGGTTAATGAGGGTTGTGTTTTTTTTTTTTATTTCAATAAAATATTTTTTCTATGTCTTTGTGGTTTTTTTTAAACTATATTACTACCGCCTTAGTAATGGCCGCCGGCTGATTGACAGCATCCATTGCTAAGGCAGGGCTTAGTGTTAGCCGGTGCAGAGGCTAACACTAACCCCCTTTATTACCCCGGTACCCACCGCCACCAGGGGTGCTGGGAAGAGCCGGGTACGATCCAGTACCTGACCATCTGTAGTGATGGTCGGCCACTGGGGTGGCCGCAGGCTGGTATTATCAGGAGGGGAAAGGCCAGATACAGTGGCCCTTCCTACCCTGGTGATGCTAGGCTGCTGCTGCTTTATTGTATCTGGCTGGTTATGAAAATGGGGGGGACGCCACGTCATTTAAAAAATAATTGGAAAGAACGATGTCGGGTCCCCCCCAATTTTCATAACCAGCCAGATACAACACAGCAGCAGCAGGCAGCATTACAAGGGTGGGAAGGGCCACTGTTTTTGGCCTTCCCCAGCCTAATACTACCAGCCTGCGGCCACCCCGGTGCCTGCCCGTCACTACAGCTGGTCGGGTACTGGTTTGTACCCGGCTCTTCCCAGTACCCCTGGTGGCGGTGGGTACCGGGGTAATAATGGGGGTTAGTGTAGACTCTGCACCGGCTAACATTAAGCCTCGCCTTAGTAATGGAGGTTGTCAATCAGCCAGCGGCCATTACTAAGGCGGTGATAATAAAGTTTAAAAAGATACAAGCACATAGAAATTTTTTTTATTGAAATAAAAACACAACCCTCATTAACCATTTTATTGAGAATAAAAAAAACGCCGTCATTGAAGTCCTCGTATCCGAAGTCCAACAACCGAACCTGTAAAAAAAACACAAACACACAAAAATAATCAGTAACACATAAAGAAGCAAAATTATTATTCTTACCTTTCCTGGGTCCAGCGCTGGAGCCGCAATGTCAGCGAGCTGGGCCCTGTATCTAATCCTATCATGTGTGATACAGTCTGCTGAGCTGTGTATCTAATCCAATCATGTATGATACTGTGCTGGGCCCTATATCTAATCCGATCATGTGTGATACTGTCTGCTGAGCCACTGTATCTAATCCTATCATGTGTGATACTGTCTGCTGAGCCACTGTATCTAATCCTATAATGTGTGGTACTGTCTGCTGAGCCACTGTATCTAATCCTATCATGTGTGATACTGTCTGCTGAGCCACTGTATCTAATCCTATCATGTGTGGTACTGTCTGCTGAGCCACTGTATCTAATCCTATCATGTGTGGTACTGTCTGCTGAGCCACTGTATCTAATCCTATCATGTGTGATACTGTCTGCTGGGCCACTGTATCTAATCCTATCATGTGTGATACTGTCTGCTGAGCTGTGTATCTAATCCTATCATGTGTGATACTGCCTTCTGAGCCACTGTATCTAATCCTATCATGTGTGATACTGTCTGCTCAGCCACTGTATCTAATCCTATCCATAGTTTATAGGGTCGTAGTGCTATAGATATGCTATGCTGTCTCCTATACACACACTTTTTTTTGGGGCGGACACATATGTATTGGGGCTATTTCCCGGACATTTTAAGCCCTGAGGGTATGTTCACACGGCAGCGTCTGTTACGGCTGAAATTACTGTGCTGTTTTCAGGAGAAAACAGCACCGTAATTTCAGCCGTAATGGCATGTGCAGGCGTCTTTTGCTGCGTCCACTACGGAAGTAATTGAAGCTGGTTTTCCATGGAGTCCATGGAAAACGGCTCCATTTACATCTGAAGAAGTGACAGGCAGTTTTTTACGCGCCGCCTTTCGACAGCGGCGCGTAAAAAAAAATGACCATCGGCACAGAACATCGTAAGACCCATTCAAATGAATGGGCAGATGTTTTCCGACGCTTTTGAGCCGCATTTTCGGATGTAATTCAATGCTAAAACGCCCAAATTACGTCCGTAAATAGTGTGTGTGTGAACCCAGCCTTAGTGACGCCCCGGCTGCTAGTGCTGCATTGTTGGGTCACTTAGGAGACCCAGCGATGCAGCTGAAAGCGGACCGTCGGCCATGAGAAGTTTGCGGGGTGGGGGGGGGGGGGGCCCTGGCACATTATCTGCACAGGGGCCTTTTGCAGTCTGTGTCCGCCACTGATGGGCCTCATCCATCAAAATTGAGTAACAGTAAGGCTCTGTTCACGTCTGCGTCCTGCTTTCCATTTATAACAGAACCTACGATGCAGTGCCAATTGGTATGACGCATACCACCGGCGTCCAATGGACCCCATTGAGTTATAATAGGGTCCGTTGGGTCTTGTTATGGTGTCTATCGTTTAGATGGGATTAATGTAGTGCTACTCATCTCGTCAAATCTGACAGAGTCTGCAATGGAGCCTCTGACGCAAATGTGAAACTGACTTTGTGGTCCATAGCAATCAATTGCAGTATAAAGTTACATTTTCCAAAAAGTTTAATCTAAGCTTTGATCGGTTGCTATGGCTACAAGGCCAGACTTTCTGTTAGTTTTGATGAATGAGGCCCAATTATGTACAGAATCTGGAGTAGAAAATGGGGCTTACAAGTGCACCAAATATATATAACCTCTGGCAGCCAATTTGTCACTTCATAGAAGTGTCCCCCATGGACTGTCAGTCACGTTGACATTTGCAGCTTAAACTTTGTTTTTGAGATTTTTTTCACATATTTTTCACATTTGGGAAAGCCGATTCGCTAGAGTGATCGCAGTTTATCTTTTTTTAGAGACGTTTCTTTTGTAGTGTGGCCAGCATTCCAGCCCCGGTGACCTGTGCGTTCATCTTAAGTGTCCCCATGTTTATATACATAACAGTTCTAGAAAGGAATATGCCGAAGCTTCATCACCACACAGATCATGTGTCCATTAGCCACAAAGACCATTAAACGAGGAATCGTGAGGTTGCAATATGATACACATTGGTCATTTGTGCCAAAACATAAATAGTCAAAATAATCACACAGACGTGGAATTAAAACAATACGTCCTCGGACAATAGATTCTGAATGAGGAACCCCACTATTAACCTCAGAATTCCCTAATACGGTATTCAGCATTGGGTTTTCTAAACCAGACTACCCCTTTTTAGGGTTTTCCAAGTTTTAAGACTGATGGTCTAGCCTTAGAATAGGTAATCAATGTGTGATTGTGTGGGTCCGGCCCACGAGACCTCCATGATCAGCAGAACAGATCACAAGGTGTTCTGCTGCTGGGATCCCCAGTGATCGCCAGCTGTCTGTGGGGGAACCCGGCGGCAATTGTTCAATTCTCCTACAGCGCCACGACAGGGGAAATGTAGCAGGGTTACACGGTTCCCATTGCAAACAGCTGATTTGTATTCTGTAGACAGAGCAACTTTATCTTGCGCTGAGACCTGAATCCGTCGGGTCAGCGGGACTGACGGCTTCAGTGTCAGCGGGTCCTGTGTGTCTCTGACATGCAGAATCAAGCTGTTATCCATCACATTCATGACATAGATGTGATCGAAAACAGGTGGATACGGACCCGCTGTCACTGAACCCGTCAGTCCCGCTGACCTGACGGATTCAGGTCTCAGCGCAAGATATAGCTGCTCTGTGTACAGGATACAAAGCAGCTATATCTAAAAAAGTCAAAATAATTTTTAATAAAAATTATATAGAAAGTTGCACCAAAAGAAGGTACTATGCACACCAGTAGGAGTAATTTTCAAAGGTGATTTTTAATTATTGAGCCAGTATCAGTGCAATGTTTTGGTCATATCCTTGACCTTCCTCAGGCACTGTAGTATGCTGGATCCTGCTGCGTAGTGGCGCTTATGGAATGGCGGCTAGCCATTTAAATATTGCACCAATTACGCTGGTATACTGTTTTAATAAAAAAAAATTGTGTACATAGCCTTTTAACTCGGAATTTCCCAATTCTGTATTTGGTATTGTTTTTTTCAAACCAGACAACCCCTTTGGGGTTTCCACATTTTAAGAGTGATCGTCTACCATTAGAGTAGGTCATCAATGCTTGAATGTTGGGTCTGACCTGCGAGACCCCCACGATCAGCAGAACGAAGGGGCTGTGGGGCTCATTGCAGCACTGTGGCTCCCTCACCGCAGAAGGGTCAAGTCAATGGGGTTGAGCAGCGACGGACCTGCTGTACAGGACACAGACACATGTGGCAATTCATTGGGTAATCCAGGGGTCCGGGAGGGTGGACCCCTATGAGCATATTTATGTCCTATCCTATCCTGAAAAAACCCCTTTAAACTATGAGTGTTGCATTGTCATAAAGTCTATGGGCCTCATCTGCCCCTGAAACCCTGGGCACTGCCCTAATACCCAAATAGTCAGTCTATCCCTGGCGTTATGTCACTTTGAAACATTTACATAAAGGGACGCACGAGACTGACATACGTCTGTCTTATCTATTGACTGTGAAGTTCAAAGCAGTCTGTCGTACCCTGTTCTCTGCCTCTGAGGCTGTCGTTTTTATTAATCGGATGACTGACAGCGAGTCCATAAAAATCGCTGCCCCTCCCCCATACCACTGCTTTATATTGACATATCTCCAGTTCTGAGATCCTCCAGATACATTTGCATACATATGTGTGACCGATTTCAGCCTCTCTTATAACGCCGCTGAATTATTATAATAAGCTGCCACCATTTGTCGCCATTCTGCATATATCAAAGCGGTATTTTCCTCCTTTTCTTCTATGATGATGATGAGGGTGTGATGATGATAATAATGACCGGGTAATCTGCGCTGTATTCTCCGAGCAGCTGCTTCCATGCAGAGCCTTTTGTCTTCTATATGATGATGTGAGAATGTGGACAGGGAAATCATTCAAGGGACGCGGAAAAGTGACAAAGCTTTGTGACAATCTCTGCAGAAGAACTGCGCCGGTTACAAACCATCTGCTTCATTGAGACGGGTGCGAGGTGAGACCGTGCTAATTATTAATGATAATAGTATACATAGCAGACAGATGGGGAGATTTGGCAGTTGTGTCTTCAGTAGACTTGCAACATATCAGATTGGCTGTATCCAGGTTTATGCGACTGATGATGTCATCAGTTGTATTTGGAGGAGCAGTGATGTCATCCTTCTCAGTTGTCGCTTATATCAGGATGGGAGTGATGTCATTATTGGGGGGGGGGGGAGTAATGTCACAGCTGCAAAGTATTTCCTAACAGCAGTAATGTTACCTGGCTTCTTTGGAAAGTATGTAGAGATGGAATTTTAATCCGTGAAGATAAAATGCTGCTGATAGGCCGATCACTTCATATGAATTACTTGTTCCAAATGGAATAGACTGGGACTGGCTCATAATACTATGGGCCCGTAGGTAGGACAAACCAGAGAAAAAGTGTTGCAAAAATATAGCAAAGCTGAGTTTATCATTTACTTGTTTGTTTTTTGCAGCAGTTCTATTTAGCGGCAGACATTGGTTGATGACGTCACAAGTCAGCCCACTGGCTCCATTCACTAGACTCTGCTGACTTCTTGTAATAGTCTTGAGTAGAGTCTATGGGGAGTGTCTTAGACTACCGTCGCCTCCTATGTACAATGGTCGTAATGTGGTAGTCTGAAGTAATAGCATGATCTGTGTCTATAACTACTGATGTAATTGCACTTGCTGACTATAAATATTGAAAAAAGAAATGTCAGGATTGAATTTTACAATTCAGACTCTGGAAAAAAAAAAATGTCCCCCCCCCCCCTATTTTTTTTGAAGAATCCATTTGACTTCATATTCCGGTCCAATTATTTATAGAACACCCTTTACATGCTGCCTATAGAGGTTAGGCAGACAACACTTGTCATTAGCTGAACCAGCTGAGCAAAGATTACGCCCCCTCGTAGAATGGCGGCTCTGACCATGATTGACAGGAAGGGTAGAGATCACCTGCCTAAACTACTGTTTTTTTAAGGGAGGCTTCTGAAAGTAAACATTATGTGACTACTTGTGGTAAAGCAAACCATATGGGGGTAACATGCTGCACATGCCCTCCAGGTGGGGTGGGGTGGGGGGGGGGTGGCTATAAGTTCAGGCCATGTTGACTTGCCAGCTGCTTGCTCTGTTGGTTTCAAGAACAGACATCTGGAGCTCACACTGTTTAGTGATAGAAACAGGAGCGTGAAATAGATCAGATTGTCGCCTTTTGTTTGTCAGGCGTCCGACAAAGACGCACATCCTAACAGGAATCAGGTTGTGTTATGAAAACAGTATCATTTCATACAGATGTAGCAGAGTTGAAGGTGTTATTTAACACTTTGGGAATGTTTCTGTGTATATGTTATGTGTTGTTCAGATAAGATAGTGATGTAGATCATTACCTATATAAAAAAGCTGGGCCAAAACACCAACACAGGTCATTTACAGATGTAGCAGAGTCAAACTTTGCCTTTTGTGCACTGTAATAATTTTAAAAAAATGCAATCGTTTTGTATGCAGTCTCATGTAAAACCAAAGCTAAAAAAATAAGAATAATCTTATTAGTCAATTAATTGTGCCGAATGAACAAAATGGCCAAATTCAGCTCTGCTGCATGTGTAGTAGAGCATTTTATTTTGTCATTTGTTCTCTGTGATAATTCATGTGGATAATGCAGTAGGTTTACCCTGCAGTCCTATGTAAAACTACATAATTGCCCTATAATAATAAAAGTCTCACATTTAAAAGTCCTTGTGCAGTCCTCCCAGCCTTCCTACAGTCCTGAATGGCAGTCCTCTGAGTTATACAGTAATACAGGACCTGGTGAAGGTTAGTGATAACCTCTACGGCAGGGGTCATCAACTTTCAGCACGCGAGCTGTTGTGAAACTACAATTCCCAGCATGCCCTGAGAGCCTTTGGCTGGAATAATAAAGCATTTGGCTTCCATGGCATGCTGGGAGTTGTAGTTTCACAAAAGCTGGGGTGCCAAATATTGCTGACCCCCTGCTCTACGGGAACTGTAATGGTGGTGAGGCGTAACTTGAAGTGTCTGGACCCTAATGCAAATTTTATACTAGGGCCCCCCAACCTACTATGTGCCATTTATAATACTGGTGTCGTCTTATGGGCCAGAGAAACTTTTGGGCCCCTTTAGGCACCAGGATCTGGGTGCGACTACTACCTCTACATTCCCTATAGCTATGTCCAGAATTGCAGCCATATTGATTGTCACCCAACTTCACCAGGAGCAGATATCTCTGGTCACATTTTTTAGATGACTCACAGACTTATATTTACTGACTTTTTTTAATTTAAAGGGGAAGTGCTCTTTCAGTAGAATAAGTAAGTGCACCTTCTTTGCATTATATGCTAATACTAGGCAAAAAAGCCGGTCTGTGATGCAAAGCAGTAGATGTGGATGATGCTGAGATTAGGTTTGGCCGCAGCAATGGATATTCATAAAGCGCTAGTTCCTTTGACCATTGATAGAAAGACACAATGAGCCATCAGTATACGTGTGAAGGATCCATTCACTAACATTAGCCTCATGCACTTCCAGGAAACTATAGATACCTCTGTCTGATAATGTTAAACAGATTAATTTTATTTCACACTGAGGAGGGGGCATTGTATGAGGCTATGGCGTATATTATGCGTCGCTTTTCATTATCGTTTGTATTGAAGGTACTAATTGACACATCAGATACATCAGCAATCAACAAAACACAGAATTCATCAGCGACGACGTATGGAGACACTTGTAGATTGTATCACTGTTATACAAATAGATACATTTAAAGAGGTATTCCCATTTGAGACATCTACAGGATATGCCATCAAAATCTAATAGGTGGGAGTCTCACCTCTGGGACCCCTATTTGTCAGGAGAACGGGGACCCCCAGACCCCTATTTCGCCTGGCTGCATCCAGTCTATGGGAGTTGTGCAATGAACCACCTCTTCATTGAGTCAGCCCCGTCACCATCCAGAACAAGGGTTTTCTTGATTAATAGGGTTCCAGAGATGGGAATATACCATAAATGTCCCAGACGGGAAAACCCCACACGATGAATGTTCTCATGGATATGGTATGAGCTATGGGCCCATACTGTACCTCCAGGTATATACGTGAAGTCGTGAGAATCTGTAATAAAAAACAATTATTCAAGGTCACATGATGCATTATTAAGATTTCCAGGGAATAATATGGTACCGTAGTGCACAGGCCGCCATATTGGGTCCATGCGTGCGGCAATGCCCCGAGGCTAGGGTTCCACTGTGATTTTAGTCACAAAACGGTCACTTAAAATCTTCATAACCAAAGCGTGACCTCAATATTTTACTATGGGGAAAGAAGTTGTGGGTAATTTGCGACATTTGCAAGAATTCCAACCATGTCGGTATTTATCTGATTATGCAAAACTTTTTTTACTGTGACCAAAAATTGCTGTGGAGTCAGTGGCGAAACTTGAAGCGCCTGGGGCCCCATGAAAAATCTGTAACTGGGCCCCCAACTGTCTGACATTTTGAATAGTCTCCTAGTAGGGGCAGAGGGATCTATAAGGCTTCCTTAGGCTCAAGGGCTTGGGTGCAACTGCAACCTCGTCACCCCCGATAGTTACGCTCCTCTGTGGATCCCTAGCCTTAGGTTTAGACAACACTACGACTTTTGCCATGTTGAAGGCTCCAGCGGACCACTCCAAAACTGCACCCTAAGGGCTTATTTAGATGAACGTGGGGAAACTTGGACGTAAAAAACTGAAATTTTTCACGTCTGCGTTGCCTCCGTGCAGGTCCCGTTTTCAAGGATCCCCATAGACTTGAGTCTATGGAGGGATCCGTGAATACGGAAGAAAATAGGACTTGTTCTATATTTCAACAGACCCTTCACACGATCCATGGAAACAACGGCAGTGTGAACGGCCCCATTGAAATACATGGGTCTGTATTCACCGTTCGTCTGAATAAGCCCTAAAAGTAACTAAAAAAAAAAATACTTTTTACTAGAGTTTCCATTTAATTGAAATTGCTGCCCCTTTAAATAACCAAGTTCCTTAGGGTAAGGCCACACGGAGCATCACTGATCCGGCCGCGATGGCACCATGTTCGGCACAGCTGTCAAATTGTCAGTTAATGGTTGCACGTTGTTCGCTGGGAAAACGGCCCTTTACCTGCAAAATCGTGCGTCCATTTATGAATATATCCTTTATTGGCGTACGATTTTGCAAGTAAAGGGCCGTTTTACCCGCGAACAACGTGCAGCCATTAACAGGCAATTTCACAGCCGTGCCGAACATGGTGCCATGGTCGCTGGATCAATGCCGCTCTGTGTGTGGCCTTACCCTTACAATTCTTTTAGAAGTCACACAGTTGCCCGGGGGAAATATTTCTTACATATAAGATAATACATATCATATAATCGATGGCTTTTATGTATCATTCATGGAACTTCAAGTTCTTCAAGATCTGTAGGAACTAAAACTTCAGACCGGGACAACATGTTGAGACTTGTAGTTCGCAGACATCTGGAGACCATAGCTATTGTCTCTGGAGCAGGGAGAGCTGTCTCATGAATACTCAATGCGTTTTTTGGGTTCTCTTGACTGTCAGACGTGAACTACCTTCAGCGGGGATCTCTTTGGAGCGCTCATTGGTACTTGGAGATCAGGAAGAAAAAGCACATTGAGTTTTCCTTCCGCCTGTAAACTTTGTACAAGTTGCTAGATGTTATTATTATTTTTACTATCATAGTTTCATAGTAATCAGTCAAAAATTTCTCTAATTGTATCCGGTCTAAACAATCAAGCTGAAGACATCAGCAGCACTGATCGTTTGCTACAATGTATCAGTGCTGGTAAAATGTATCAGCCTAAAGTGCAGGTTGTTTTTTTTCTCAAAGAGGATTATCTAGACTGGATGCAATTGTAGCAAACCCCCAGCTGTAAGTATTAGGTCAGGATGGGTTTTTGGCTTCATGTCCCCATTCACTGACAGAAAGCAGGGGTGTTGAAAATGATGAGAAATTGAACATATAGGCTTCTAATTTGCTCTAACTCCAGTTCCCATGAACGTCGGGAGGTCCGGGTGTTGCGTCTGTAATAGGCGCGCAAAAAACGCATCCGTATTACACTCGTAGAAAGTTTCCACAATGATTAATAATCATTTGCAGAGACCCCCTTTAAGAAGAAACCAGTTTCTATAAACTCTGGATATGTAGTACAAATATAGCCCCTTAAATGTTTATTGGCTGAGCAGTTTGGATTAGTTTAAATGTTTTGTTTTTACCTTTTATGCTTTTACTGCTATTACATTTTTTGTATTTTGGATTGTTTTTGGTTTTTTTGATTGATTGTTTTTGTTTAGTCTTCCTAATTAACCAATTTGCATAATGACCCAGTCATAAAGTGACTGCATTGCCCACCAATGTCTGCAACTTTAGCAGGTCTTTATCTCTGCGGCAAAAAGAACAGAGGTGTGACCCGCTCACCCTCCAAACAGGCCACCTAGGATCCCAGACTGACAGCTCAGACTCACAGACTTTCTTTGATCTTTGTCAGCCACTGATGAGTTGATGAAATCTACTTTGCTGAATGGTGACAGAAGGGAAATGAGGTCTGACTGGTCACTCCTCCCGGCCCTATATCTCCCCCTGCCCCAGCTCCGCAGTCATCACAGTCTATGTTGATGTTTGAGGACGAGGGTCCAGATCTATCACTAGACCAGTGTGAGAAGACCATTCTCCACTAGACTAATATGGGACAAGTCCTCTGATACCAGAGAACAGAAACCAAACAAGTATTTTTTACTTTTTAAATTTTTTTATTAGACTTTTTGTTGTTGTTAAATACCTACAAATATCCCCAATTCTGGATCTATGAAATGAAAGAAAAGTCCATCAATTCAGAATCAACCATGGGTAGGCTGTCAGAATGGAAGAGTTGGGATCGGCTTTCTGTAATAGACGAAGTCTTGATGACCACAAATGATTTGAAGGTAAGAATCGGCACAGTCTTCAATGGGTATCTACGGATAGGGATTGTTTATGGGTAGGATAGATGTGGCAAAGGGATATAGGGGCTGATACGTACAGCTTCAAAGATCAGATTTACTCTTATTATTCTTCATTTATTCGATTTTTGTTTATTTTTGTCTTGTTATATGTTAATGATTTTTTTCTGGTTTTGAGAGCAAACTAGATCATCGCTGTTTATATTTTTTCATATTTTATTGTCATTTTTACTTAATTTTTAAATGAAAAAAGGACATCCTTCTACCCTAAACACCATTCCTTTTGTCAATTTTTTTGACCAAAAATTTTCTGTGTTTGGAAATTTTTTGTTACAATTCTGGAGCTTTTGTGCTGCTTAGAGCAATGTATTATCGCTGTATGAGGAACTACAAGTCTCAACATGTCATTGAAATCAGATAAAGTTGTAGGCAGAGTGGCCTAAGGGCTTGTCCACACGTAACGAAATTGCTGCAGAAAATTTCGAGGCAAAATTTTTACGCAGCACGTGGATGAGACTTGTTAAATCTCACCCACTTTTCTGCTACTGCTGCGTATTTTCCGTCCGCAATTCCGCTACGTGTGGGCGAGCCCTAAGAGCGCCCTGGTCCCTCTAGACTGGGAAAATTGCATCAATTCATTGCCCAAATCTGTAATTATATGGAGCGTGAAGGTTGCTGGGCCTAGAGCCTGAGGGGGCCCCCAGCATCTCCTTTGCTGCATAGAGGGACAGCAATATCATAAATTATATTTGACATTTTTACATATTTTGCATTGGGACTCAGCAGCTTCAAGTTGCGCTTCAGTCAATGCCTGCATAGTGCAAATGGTGCGGGGGTCCTGCAGGTCACCCCTCAGCTGCTGACTCATGGGCAGTGCCCCACTGCTTAGTCCACCTGTCTACTCAGTCCGGCTCGTTCTTCTCATTTTCGTCCATTGCCTGGAATTTTACAATTTAGAATGCAGTGTCTGTATGTTTTGATTTTTGATATCATTGTGTTTATTGTGATATTTGTGTGGTTTGTATCTGATGTAGAGGGTCCTAATATTGTCCGCAGTTATCAGCCAGGAAATGGTGAAGGTCCTGTACGGCATATGTGGATTTACAGGCTGCTGCTTGTGCTTTGTCCTGACGTTTTTTCAGTACATTGTCTGGATTTAGGTTGCATAATGTTTGTTTTGGTCAACTTGGATTGAAAGGCCGATGTTTGTGTTCTTTACTGATCCCAATGACTCTGTCTGGAAGGATGAAGCTC
The DNA here is from genome assembly GCF_050947455.1 of Rhinoderma darwinii. Lineage (NCBI taxonomy): Eukaryota > Metazoa > Chordata > Amphibia > Anura > Rhinodermatidae > Rhinoderma > Rhinoderma darwinii. The sequence goes on from NC_134696.1 coordinate 20,136,463, forward strand.
CTTGAAATGTTTTGAGTTTTGCTGGAATTTGGGCTCAAACCTGAAACGGTCTCAGCATAAGGGTATGTTCACACGGCCTATTTACGGACGTAATTCGGGCGTTTTTGCCCCGAATTACGTCTGAAAATAGCGCCTCAATAGCGCTGACAAACATCTGCCCATTGAAAGCAATGGGCAGACGTTTGTCTGTTCACACGAGGCGTATATTTACGCGCCGCTGTCAAATGACGTAGCGTAAATTGACGCCCGCGTAGAAGAAGTGACCTGTCACTTCTTTGGCCGTAATTGGAGCCGCTATTCATTGACTCCAATGAATAGCAGTGCTAATTACGGCCGTAATTGACGCGGCGTTCAAGCGCCTGCACATGCCGGTACGGCTGAAATTACGGGGATGTTTTCAGGCTGAAACATCCCCGTAATTTCAGCCGTAACGGACGCCCTCGTGTGAACATACCCTAAAACATCCCACCGCGCTGTAATAAACGTCTTAGGGTATGTGCATACACACTAATTACGTCCGTAATATACGGACGTAATTCGGCCGCAAGTGCCGGACCGACCACAGTGCAGGGAGCTGGGCTCCTAGCATCATACTTATGTACGACGCTAGGAGTCCCTGCCTCGCTGCAGGACAACTGTCCCGTACTGTAATCATGTTTTCAGTACGGGACAGTAGTTCCACGGAGAGGCAGGAACTCCTAGCGTCGTACATAACTATGATGCTAGGAGCCCGGCTCCCTGCACTGTGTTCGGTCCGGGACTTGCAGCCGAAATACGTCCGTCAATTACGGACGTAATTAGTGTGTGTGCACATACCCTTAGTTTTGTTTCCTGGACAGCTGGGTGCAAACCAGTATGATGGTTTCCCGGTTTACTTTAGGGTATGTTCACACATAGTCAACCAAAACGTCTGAAAATCCAGAGCTGTTTTCAAGGGAAAACAGACCCTGCTTTTCAGACGTTTTTTTACCAACTCGCATTTTTCGCGGCCGTTTTCGCGGCGTTTTTTACGTCCGTTTTTGGAGCTGTTTTCATTGGAGTCTATGAGAAAACAGCTCCAAAAACGTCTGAAAGAAGTGTCCTGCACTTCTTTTGACGAGGCTGTATTTTTACGAGTCGTCGTTTGACAGCTGTCAAACGACGACGCGTAAATAACAGGTCGTCTGCACAGTACGTCGGCAAACCCATTCAAATGAATGGGCAGATGTTTGCCGACGTATTGGAGCCGTATTTTCAGACGTAAAACGAGGCATAATACGCCTCGTATACGTCTGAAATTTGGCCGTGTGTACATCCCCTAAAGGCCATGTAAACCTTTGATAGCCATCTTTTATATATATATATATATATATATATGTATATATATATATATATATATATATATAAAGGTCAGTCAGTGTGATTTGTGCAACTTTATAAATAGTTTTTAAATTATTTTTACTTTTTGAGATACAGCTGTTCTGTATTCTGTATACAGAGCAGCTGTATCATTTGCTATGACCGGAATCCGTCAGTCCTGCAGACCTGACGGGTTTAGTTTCTATGGGCCCTGAGTGGCTCCCGCATGCAGGATCCACCTGTAATCAGTCACATGTAAGTTATGAACTTAGATGTGATGAATAACAGGTGGATTCACGCTGGACCCGCTGTCACTGAACCCGTCAGTCCCGCAGACCTGATGGGAACAGGATTTAGCGCTAGATACAGCTGCTCTGTATAGAGAATATAAAGCAGCTGTATCTCAAAGAGTAAAAATACATTTTAATAGAAACTAATTATAAAGTTGCACCAATCACACTGACTGACCTTTTTATTTTTTTAAAAAAAATCCCTTTTAACGGTTTACAAATTCCCTCCCTGGTTACATTTGATCAGGATGCTGGAAAAGTTGTGGGACAACTCCCTGTGAAGAGGAGGACATACAAGTCTTCACCCAGCTTTCCCAAGGAACAGACAGAAGAAATGGCTGAATATAATTTTTAAGTGCTTGTTAGTAAAGGACTTAAAGGGGTTTTTCCTACAAAACACATGTATCCCCTATCCACAGGATAAGGATGAGAAGAATGGGAAACCAAAAGTCCCCCGAAGAGATCCATAAGAATTCCTAGCTGGTGCGCATGCTTGACCTGCACTCCATTTATTTCTATGGGACTTCAGGGACCGCTGTCTCCGGCAGCTTCATAGAAATGAATGGAGCGTTGGTCAAGTATACGCACCAGCGCTCCACTCTCATGCAGCACTTCAGGGAACTTTCGGTCTCCCGTTCTCATTGATGGGTGTCCCAGCGGTCAGACCCCCAGCAATCACACATGTATCCCCTATCTTGTGGATAATGGGATACATGTGTTTGTAGGAAAACCCCGTTATGCACATGGCCGTATTTCGGATTTGCGTTGTATGGATCCGTAATAGGGCACCCATAGAAACCTATGGGCCATACTGTACCTCTATGTGTCTCCATATGGAGGTATACAGAATTTCAATAGTTCCTTTGCATGCAGTATTATGGAGGTATTCTTATCTAGAAGAATTGCTAGCGGAGAATACAGTGCCATGTACAGGCACCAGACAGCGGCACATGAGCTCAATAATACAGTCTATTAAGGTGCCCATACACAGTAGATAAAAGTTGGCCGATTTCGGTGGGACTGGATGACTACCTGATGTTTATGCGGTTGTCTCGGCTCTTCCTCAACATCAGATGTTGGGAAAAAGAAGGATCGAGCATGTTGGATTTCAACATGCCCGATCCTTTGTTCCTGCCGGAGATAAGCCGCTACCAGAGGTGTCTGGCAGCGGTTTATGACCCTCTCGCCCATTTCAAATACATGCGTGCTCGGCCGAGTTGAGCGTACATGTATATGTGGGAGTCGGGAAGAATATTTGTCGGCCAACAACCGTGGGCAGTTTTCTGGACTCCAGTGCCACCGTACAGGGTTTGTGCAGGTGGCAGAGCTGTGTACATGAACTCCGAGAATGCCACTAGGGGAGAATCTCACTGTCAGAGGTG
>NC_134696.1:20444472-20661972 GCF_050947455.1 Rhinoderma darwinii
TTTAATACAAGGCCTTATTCACATGAGTGTGTATGCAAAAAAAAAAACGCAATTTTCCAGGCATATGACTGCCGTGTTGCGTCATTGCGGTTTCCATGTGGCATCCATTTTTTTTCTCATCCGTTTTTCTCCTCTGTAAGAATTTCCTGGATTTACTTTTTTTTTTTTCTCCTGCGTTTTTTTAGCAACTGTTGCGTGAAACACGAACAACACATAGATGTCGTCCGTGTGTGGTTTGTTGTTTTCACGCACACATTGGCTTCAAGTGGTCCACAAAAACGGACCGGAATAGGACATGCGGTGAGATTCACGCAACGGGCACACACTCTATGAAAAAACACAGATGTGTGAATAGCACCATTGAATTGCATTGGTCTGTGTGCTGTCCGTTTTTTCAATGGAGAACAAACGACTTGAAATGCGCTGGTGTGAATAAGGCCTTACACAGCATTGGGCTCTTGTTTTCTCTTGCAGTACCACTTTCCTCCAGTAGAGCAGCGCCATTCGCTGAGAAATGTGGTACAGTGACACCGGAATTAAGAATCCCCCTAAAATGATAGAATCCTTTCTTGCCAACATGACTTTATATTACCAGAATATAAATTGTACGGTCAGTGACGTATTTATTTAGACATATTCTATGGCCGGTAGATTATACGGTATGTGTGGTTGTCCTCCACCGCTATGAGAACAGGGAGATGATGCTTTGTACCTTTGGGGCCCTTACAATTAATATAATACATATCCGCATATTCCTTGCTATCGAGGGAGCAGAATAGATTCTTTACAAGAGTCTCTATGGAGCAGATAATGAGTCGAGTCTCCTGGAGAGCGAAGTGTGTAATAAGAGTAATGTCATTTTAAAGACCGTATCTCTCTGTGTATAAAGATCTATTTCATATGGAGAGAAAAAGAAAGTTCTGGTTGTCTGTTGCTGCGTGATAATCTAGAGTATTGAAAGAGAAGAGAAATACTGAGCGGGGATGAGACTCTTCTGATACAAAGGAGTCTGTTAGTAGGATGGTCTGTCCGCTCTCCTGATGTCTGCTTGGGTAAATACTTGTACTTATAAAATAACAATTTTGGAGCACCTTTTCTTAAAACTCAGTGTTGTGTGGTTCCTCTGTTATTCCTCCTGGAAATGAATTACTATCGAGCATACCCATTCCTTTTTTTAATAGGGTGTATTCCTACATACATTGACAATATTATCACTGATTGGACAGTGTCGCGCTGTGTAGAGACACGCCCCTATTGACAAAGGGAATGGCAATTCCCAGTTGTCAGCTTATGTATGTATGTATATATATATATATATATATATATATATATATATATATATATATATATATATATATATAGAAGGAATGGCACTACGTGGAGTTCTAAGAAAAAATGCTCCAGAATTGTTGATTTATAGGGAATACAAATGTCTATTAAAAAAGACACATCCGGAGAGGGAAAGGCCCTCCTTGAATGAGAGGCATTCCAAAAAATCTTCATTTAGAATGCTTTACATTTTTAACCCCATCTGGCACACTGAGCCAATGGCTCAGCAGTTCGATTTAGTGACAGACCATGTACAGTGCTTTGTTTTTGTATTAGACCGAGTTCACACGTCGTGGATTTGCTGCAGATTTGACCCTTTTCAATTCAAAATGCTGAAATCCGCAAAGTGTGAACTCCGCCTTATAGTCTGTGCTCTATAGTGTACTCGTGTACCTAATCTTACCCCTACATTCTACTGCATTAAACAAATAGGATCTTCTTTATTATAAACAGGGTGAAAACTAATAACCGCAATAAATTTTGCCGCAATAGTCTATAATAATGATTTTACTGTGCCTTTAAACTTTTTAAGTAAAATGATGTTGGAGGGTGGACATACGCTTTAGTCACTTTGTAAATATATTGCATTACTTATCTTGTACTGATCTTGAGTTACAGCCTGTATTATACTCCAGAGCTGCACTCACTATTCTGCTGGTGGAGTCACTGTGTACATACATTACATTACTTATCTTGTACTGATCCCTAGTTACAGCCTGTATTATACTCCAGAGCTGCGCTCACTATTCTGCTGGTGGAGTCACTGTGTACATACATTACATTACTTCTCCTGTACTGATCCTGAGTTACATCCCGTATTATACTCCAGAGCTGCACTCACTATTCTGCTGGTGGAGTCACTGTGGACATACATTACATTACTTATCTTGTACTGATCCTGAGTTACAGCCTGTATTATACTCCAGAGCTGCGCTCACTATTCTGCTGGTGGAGTCACTGTGTACATACATTACATTACTTATCCTGTACTGATCCTAAGTTACATCCCGTATTATACTCCAGAGCTGCACTCACTATTCTGCTGGTGGAGTCACTGTGTACATACATTACATTACTTATCCTGTACTGATCCTGAGTTATATCCTGTATTATACTCCAGAGCTACGCTCACTATTCTGCTGGTGGAGTCACTGTGTACATACAATACATTACTTATCCTGTACTGATCCTGAGTTACATCCTTCATTATATTCCAGCGCTGCGTTTTAAAATTCTGCTGGTTGTTCTTCGAAACTGTCAACAAGCTTGTCGTCAGACACACCCCTAACAGCTAAGATGAGCTGCTGTACACTGATGTTAAGATTACACTTCCTAGAATTCAAAAAATCAGAACAAGCTCTGTACAGACATTGAGTCAGCAGGGAATACTAGGAGATTTCAGCTCTGAAAACTGTAGAATAATGACTGCAGCTCTGGAGTATAATACAGGCTGTAACTCAGGATAAATACAAGATAAGTAATTTATTTACAGTTAATCAGGTATTTATGTAGATTCATTCTATATGTAAACGGTAAAATGCTGTTCGAAGGTGGATGACCTCTGGAAGTAACATTGGCAAATATGTTTGCATGCAATAGATTCTGACTAAAGGAGAAATTCATGTCATCATTTGCTACTTAGTTATGTAGTGTGTAGCAACCCATAATATATACAGGATACAGTCTTTTGAAATAGACTTCCTGCAATGACAATGCTTACTGTATGAGATTAGAAATATAAGCTTGTTACCTACCTTCTCTGCTGTGGAATCATGTCCAGGAGTAACAACGCCACAGGTTCCAGAGACTTCCCATACATTGTAGTGTAGACTGAGATGTCCATAGGTTGCGGAGACTCCCCATACATTGTAGTGTAGACTGAGATGTCTATAGGTTGCTGAGACTTCCCATACATTGTAGTGTAGACTGAGATGTCCATAGGTTGCGGAGACTTCCCATACATTGCAGTGTAGACTGAGATGTCCATAGGTTGCTGAGACTTCCCATACATTGTAGTGTAGACTGAGATGTCCATAGATTGCTGAGACTCCCCATACATTGTAGTGTAGACTGAGATGTCCATAGGTTCCAGAGACTCCCCATACATTGTAGTGTAGACTGAGATGTCCATAGGTTGCTGAGACTTCCCATACATTGCAGTGTAGACTGAGATGTCCATAGGTTGCTGAGACTTCCCATACATTGCAGTGTAGATGGAGATGTCCATAGGTTGCTGAGACTTCCCATACATTGCAGTGTAGATGGAGATGTCCATAGGTTGCTGAGACTTCCCATACATTGCAGTGTAGATGGAGATGTCCATAGGTTGCTGAGACTTCCCATACATTATACAGTAGGCTGAAACGACTATAGGTTTCTGAGCCTTCCCATACATTGTAGTGTAGACTGAGATGTCCATAGGTTGCTGAGCCTTCCCATACATTGTAGTGTAGACTGAGATGTCCATAGGTTGCTGAACCTTCCCATACATTGTAGTGTAGACTGAGATGTCCATAGGTTGCTGAGACTTCCCATACATTGCACTGACATGACTAAAGGTTGCAGTGTCGACTGTTGTGCAATGTTACAGTAAGTTAAATATTACTCATCTCATAGTCTGCGCTTTGTTCTTACATTCTGCCTGATTCAGTGCAAAGGTGATATTTCTGGACTGCCAAAGTGTTTCATCTCATTCAGCTCATAGGATTCTCCTAAACTTCCTGACTACTTGACCGTTCCTCGGGACCCACCTTCCTTTTGGGGATGAGGCTCCCAGGTATAAGACGCTTTTTGGATGGACTTCTGTTCCACTGCAGGTAAAACCTCTTCATTGACATTCCTCCTTCACAGTTACTGATCCCTGTGTGAGAAATGCTGAACAATGGGACGTGAGATGCTGCGCTGTTTGTACAAATATGATGTTTGCAGATGGAATTCTGTCTATATCATAAGTCACCGGCTTTAAGTTGCCCAGATGAAAGAGCGCTCAATATGTTGCGGGTCTTAGGACTACTGGGCATCGCTAGGGTGGGAATTCACTCACAGCACCTTAATGGGAAAGTGAAAAGGTATAGTACCTGCAATTTTGTGTGTGTGTGTGTGTCTGGAAATACATAATATACTGCAGTAGTTTCTAAACTGTGTGTCTTCAGCTATGGCTAAACTACAACTCCCAGCATGCACTAGAAGACTGCGGCTGTCAGCGCATGCTTAGTGTTCTACTTTCACAGCAGCAGAAGCCACAGATTGGAGATCACTGGTATCCTTTGTGGTTCTCATTCAGTTTTAAAGGAGTTTTAATTCATCACCATTTTCCAAGATCTCTGCTTGCTGTCAGAAAACAGAAACATTCTTGTTTACATCTAGAAACCACTAAAAACCCACCAATGCCCATACTGCGCATTTGAATCCTCTGTGAGATGAACACATCAGCAGCACAAATCTCTCTAGCGCTGATAGTTTGTTTCAATTTACCTACACTGTTACAATGTATCCGTCTGGAGCGCAGGCTGTTTGCTTGAGGATATTCTAGACTGGATGCAATTGTAGTAAACCCCCAGCTGTCAGAAGTTTTAGGTCTATTTTGATTTTGAGAATCTGGGTCATCACTGTCCGCAAGCAGAGATCTTAAAAATTGTAAAAAAAAATGAAAATGCAAAGTCTCTAGTAGAGATTTTAACAATGTTTTCATTATACAATGATTGAGCTTTGATTACAGAATTTGGAAAAACCCATTTAAAGGGGCCTTCTTATGTGGACAACCCCTGTCCATATGCCCTACTAGGGTATATAGATGTCATTGAGATGGATCCCCCGTTTTGGACCCCCTCTGAGCAATTTTGGCAACCTCAAGCCTTTTATATCATTTTTGCGTGCAAAACCAGTTGTTTGTCGGGGGAGTTGGGTGCCAAAAGCGTGGCGATTGAAATGTTCGGCATGCTGGCTCCCATATGAAAGGGGTTTTCTGTGTTGATTCTAATGTTTCAGTATACTGAATAGACCCGGCAGATTCATATCTTCAAAATTCTCTGTACTAGATAAGAATTACAGTCCAAACCAATTTGTTGTTAAAGAGGACCTGTCATTAGTTTAGTAATGCCCAATCTCCTAGCTAATCTAATAGGCGCTGTCACACTGATAATAATAGTGAAAATTGTGTCCCAAAACGTTTATTATGAATCCAATTGCTAGTTATATAAATGCCGTTCACTTAATTGATAAATTTCCTGCCTGATTAGAATGATTAAAATTTAATTTTAATAGTAGAATATAAAATGTGGCTCATATAGCCCAATTCCAACATATGTTCAGGCTCAGACAAAGTGGTCAGGGATAGGAGATGGTAAAACCCTCCTCTTATAGTATAAAGCCCTGACGACAACTTGCTGAGAAAAAAATGAAAAATTCCAGCCCACCGGGCTCACAGCATATGGTCAAAGTGAAAGGAGACAGTCCTGTTGTAAGACTGCTCCTAGAAGACACTCCGATCACTGCTGTAATACTTGTAACAACATTTATTACTTTAAAAGTTATGAGCTTTTTTCTAAATATGTAAATGAGGCTATACTAGCCAAGTGGGCGTCAACAGCAGCGATTCTCCTGAGGTGGAGCCTCCTCACAGCCTCTGTCGCTGTCCTATCCGCATGAAGCTGCTTCACACACAGTGTGAGAGACTGAGGCTGGAGGGAAGGGGGATCACTTCAAATAGCCATATCTCTGGCTGTGGACCACCTAACACAGTGGTTCTGGTGGCATATGAAAGATGAGATTCTGTTCTAGCTGTGAAACAACCGGAGGTATCACCAGTTGAAAACACAGCTGGGAATGGAAGCTGTATACTATAAGATTTGGCTGTGTTGCTGGGCAGGAAAGGGGGAGAAGCTATATGTTGATTGGACACCGTCATACAGAAAACATTAAACCGCCCAGAGTAAAAAGAGTCACCTCCCATTAAGCAAGTATAGGCAAATTTGCATATTTAGAAAAGCCTCATAACATTGCAAATAATAAACATTTTTTGAAAAAAAATGACACTGTAGTTATCAGCAGCAAAGCGCCTCTTAGATTAGTTAGGGGATAGGGAATTAATAAACTAGTGACGGGTAATCTTTAAAGGTAACCTGTCATTAAAATCTCTCCTTAGGCAGCTGTAGATGTGTATTAGATGCATGGCAGCCTGAGATGTTGTATATAACCATCATAGTTTGGGTCTTTTTCCTCCCCTCTGCTGGTTCCTGTAAATGTTGAGTAGGTGGGCTCTTCCTGGTGTGATGTCAGCGCTGTGCTGTCCTGAGCCAATCAGATCTCGCCTCCTGCTGCTCTCTCCCTCATGCAGTGAAACACTATGTGATATCCTGCAGCTGCATCTCCCTCCTCCCCACCCTCCTTGTCTTCCATTTACTATTTTGCACTAGACTAAACTATTTAAAGCAGAATTCCTGTTGTAGTGTAAAACTGCCCCTCAGCTATTTATATTTTCCTCAGTATTTGCTGCCTTTTACCTCTGCTCCATTTGGGCACATCTGTGGCTCCAGCTTACCTGTTTTGTCTAGTTCAGTCTGGGGTAGTCTGAATTACACCTTCTACCTAATCAGAGGTTCAGGTTGATTCTTTTTTCCTCCCCCATGCTTTTCACTCCAACTTCCACACGTGTACAGGGGGAACCTGGAGTTCTGCCATAATATTTCTGGTACCTAGGGTGGGAGTTTAATTTTTTCGGCAGATGCACATATCAGTCAATCTTATCTTACAATATTTCTTTTATTTATTTATTTATTTTTTAATCGAAGTAGCAGTTATATAAAAGGACAAAGCTAATGACATTTTAGGGCCCATACACACAGTAATGTCACATGCACGGTCAGACCCTTACAATGGCAAAGAGAGTCCCTATGGTTCTGTATTACAGACTGGTAGACACTGTGTGCTGCCTTATTGTACCTCTAGGAGGCGCTGTATTCTGCCCTATAAGTAGTGTTGCTAGCCAAAAATACCACCTTAATACAGCAAGCGATAAAACACAAAATATGACACGGATGCATAATATATATAAAATCGGAGACCTACAGAGGTACAGTATGGCCCCATAGGAGACTGAGTGCCGTATTACGGATCCGTGCAACTCTTCTCTGTAATACCACCATGTGATTGAGGCTTTAAAGGGGTTTAAACATAGTTTGCCTCTTTTTAAGAAACTGCGCCATTCTTATCCTTGGGCTATGTCTGGTACTACGGCATTCAAGAATATTGAGGTTAGCTGCAATACCAGACACAGACTATTGACAAAGGTGGCGCTGTTTCTGGGAAAAAAAAAAACTCTTTTGCTTATCCTAGCCGCTTTTAATGTTTAGGGTTTGTTTTTGTTTTTTATTAGGGATACATCGATCTTTAAAATAATTAAGATATTCTCTGATGATAATATGAAAAAAGAATGAGACGTTGATGTGGAGCAGGTGAACGTCGTACAAACTAGCAAAATCATGCCAATTCTATTTTTATACTTTCGGAGGGGAAAAAAAAATACAACAGGAAGCCATCTCCATCTGCAGCCACGATAATTTAGCTACGAAATTGCCATGGCAACACCGGAGGCGATGCGATTGGCTGCACTATAGCCTTGGTTGGCAGGTTGCGCCCAGCACCATTCATATCCCTGCACGTGGTTAACCAGAGACTGTGACATCACGGTTACAGCATACTCGCAATGAGCTGGGCACATCATTCACACCCTGCCCTGGCTGCCTGCAGGCTGCCTCTCCTCCGCTGTCGCTTCCTGTCTAGATGGAAGATGTCCTTACACGGTAGTGTGCACCTTTTCGTGTGGTCCCTTGTCGTATTCATTTTACTTCTATATTTGGGATTTTTGCAATGTGCTGATTGCAAAAATTGTGTTCGTTTATTTGCTGGTTAAGCATACATTATATTGCTTGAGAGGCTGATTGAGCATGCTGGGAGTAGTAGTTCTACTGTCGTTGGAAAGCTACAGGTTATTAAAGGGGTTGTGTATAATTTTACAATCCTGAATGGTCCCCATGAAAATCAGCTGATCAGAGGTTGTCCTGCAGCTGGCACATCCAGCGATCAGCTGTAATCTGCAAGTGTTTCGTTTCCCTGCAGCGCCACCACAGGAGAACTGAAATATTACACCGTTCTCATTAAAATCAGTGGGTTGTCCATGTACTGTACACCCAGGTCAGGTCCTCCAGAGAAAGAGACACTCTTTGTAGCTACTCTCTACTCTGGCCAATTTATAATATGCTCTAATAGAGTATTTGAAAATGGGTTTTCTAAACTAGAGAACCCCTTTAACCTCTGTATTGCCGGACAATAAAATTTGATAGGTGATTGGTTGTTCATGCTTCAGATCCAACAACAGTAGTAGTGCCCACATTGAGATTGTCCAATCTTGTGTCCATCCAGCTTACAATTTCCGATATATACTTTTGAGGGGAATATATCAAAAGGTTTATGCCAATTTTGGCGCACATCATAGTTGAACTAAAATGTGCGACTTTTTACGTCTCTCGCCACTTTCCGAAGGTGGTGGGGTTTAGCCGACGGGGAAAGGACCTTTTCATTCCCATGACCGTTTAACCATAATTCATGCCATAAATTATTACGCAAATTTACAACTGTTCATAGCTGGCGTAGATTTGCATTTCTGACAGCAAAAGATGCGCCAAATTTATTAAAGTGTGCACCCCTTAATAAGTTTGGAGCATTTCACGCCAATGTAAATTAGTTTAAGAAAGCCGTTTGAAACCCTATTCTTAATATAATTCCCCCTTGTGTGCTTCACTTTCTCACCATTTTCAAAATCTCTGCTTGTTGTAAGTAAAGGGGGAAGATTCTTCTCACAGGGGAAGGTTTGCTACAAATTTATATAGTCAAGATAGTCTTTTGTGAGCTAACATCTCCTGTGCTGATAGTTTGCTACAATGTCTCAGTGCAGGTGAAATGTATCAGTCTGGAGTCCAGGCTGTTTAGTTCACAGAGGATTGTCTAGACTGGATACAATTGTTACAACCACTCCGCTGTGAGAATTATTAGGTCTATGAGTTTTCAGCCTTAAGCCGGATTCACACGAGCGTGTTTGGTCTGTGATGTACAGTCCGTGTGTCGGCAGTATTTCCTGGTCCGAACACACCTCAGGGAGCTGGGCCCCTAGTATCATTGTCATCTATAACGCTAGGGGTCAGTGCCTCGCTGCAGGAAAACTGTCCCGTACTGTAATCATGTTTTTAGTACGGTTCCGTTTTCCCGCAGCGAAACAGTGTGAACCTTTGAGCACAATTCTAATGCTTCTTAAAAGTTCTGAAACGTTATAATTTACCACGTGTTTCAATTCCTCACCATTTTCAAGATCTCTGCTTGCTGTTAGCCTTTAAGCAAGAATATCCCATTCACTAAGTAAACCTTTGAACATTTTTTATGTATGTAAAACAACGTATTAGAGGATTTTAGACCACTTTTTAATTGGATTTTAGTTTTTTTTTGAGAAATAGTTCCTATGTATACTGGATACATAGAAGATGTATCTTGCGCTCAAACCCGAATGTGTCAGGTCACAGGGACTGACCGCTTCGGTGACAGCGGGTTTTGTGATCTACAATAGCTGGATCCTGCATATCCGAGACACGCAGGACCCGCTGTCATCGACGCAGTCACTCCGGCTGATCTGACCGATTCGGGTTTGAGAGCAAGATACAGCTTTTATGTATCCAGGACCCACAGCAGCTGGATCTCAAAAAGTACATTTTTATTATTTGTAATAAAGGACCAATTTAAAGGTTTTCTAAAACCCTCCAATACGTTATATATATGTATAATGTGCTGAAAGGTTTACACAGCCTTTAAGCAAGAATGTCCCATTTACTGACCGCAAGCAGAGATCTTGAAAATGGTGAGAAATTGAAACACATAGTACGTATATTACAAAGTTTCAGAACTTTTAAGAAGCATGAGAATGGGACTGATGAAATCTCCTGTTCAGATCTTGTTTTTGAGCAATACAGAAAAAAAATCTGGACCCTCATTGTTCAAGGATCAGGGGCGTAGCTATAAAGGGTGCACAGGCAGCAGTAGCACCCGGGGCTCGGTGCCTTAGGGGGTCCAAGGTCTCCTCTGCCACACAAAAATACACCAGTATTATAAATGGCACCTGGTAGGTGGGGGGCCCGTTACAGATTTTACATTGGGGCCCATGAGCTTCAAGTCACTCCTCTGTCTGAGGGTCCCTTACTTATCAGAAACCCACTACACCATTGATCCCGCTGCATCCGCTTCTATGCCACCGCTGAAGCCTCTGCCAGGCTGTATCTCATGAAGTGCTTGGCAGTTTTGAAGGACATCCTTCCTCTGCACGCTGATTGTTTTTTTTGGGGTTTTTTTTTCTATTTTTTTTTTTCTTGGATTTACATTTGGAAACGCTCGTGATTTTCTAGCTGGAATAGTGAAAAAAGACTCCCATCTTGTGAGCACCACCCATTGTATCCCCCATAGAGCCTCATATTATTCCCTGGGCATAATGTTTCTGTTTTTCACTTTTTTCTTTTTTTTTTTTCTTCCTTGATAGGATCATGCGTCCTGATGACGCGAACATTGCGGGGAATGTACACGGAGGAACCATTTTGAAGATGATTGAGGAAGCTGGCGCCATTATAAGTACTCGCCATTGTAACAGCCAGTCTGGGGTAAGAATTTGTAACGTGGATTCACACAGCAAGAAGTAACACAGGCAACACTACAAATGTCCGGCTTTAGGGAGCGACAAACTAGGCAAATGCCCAGGGCCTCTGGTTACTGATCACTTTTTACACTATTGCCATAGTATTTTTGTATACCACTATACGAAGAATATACCTTTTTTCAACTTCAATAAGTTGTCTCGTTCCTATACGGCCCTGCATTTTTATACTTCGGAGATTTAGTAAATCTCATGCCCACGCTGCGGAAAAAAACGTTAACGTGACCTACGGTGTGGAAATTAATTTTTGTAGATTTTCCGTTGGGGATTTTCCCGATTGAATTCAATGGGGATGCAAAACCCGCAACAAAAAGCCAAGCGCTGCGACTTTTGCGGCGTAATCGCAGCATTTGCAGTCCGGCCTCCCGGGATGACGTTGCATCGCATGTGACCGCTGCGGCCAATCGGTCACATCGCCTGCAACGTCATCCAGGTAGGCTGGAGCAGACGTCCGAGGAGAAGGGGGGTAAGTATGAACGGCTTTCTTGCGCAGCGTAATTTCCGCCTGAAAAATCACCCTCACAATGTGGTGCAGTTTTTCGGACGGAATGTCCTGCGGTTTCCAGGTCTGACACGATACGTGATTTTTACGCAGCGTATCTGTCCCGTGGGAACCCGGCCTAAGGGAGTTTTACTTGGATACTGCATAGTATTTCAGCACTATATAGTGGTTTTATGTGGGGTGTATATGGCAGCATTATCTTGGCACTATATGGCAGCGTTATCTTGGCGCTATATGGCAGCATTATCTTGGCACTATATGGCAGCATTATCTTGGCACTATATCGCAGCGTTATCTCGGCGCTATATGGCAGCGTTATCTCGGCGCTATATGACAGCGTTATCTCGGCGCTATATGGCAGCGTTATCTCGGCGCTATATGGCAGCGTTATCTCGGCGCTATATGGCAGCGTTATCTCGGCGCTATATGGCAGCGTTATCTCGGCGCTATATGGCGGCGTTATCTCGGCACTATATGGCGGCGTTATCTCGGCACTATATGGCGGCGTTATCTCGGCCCTATATGGCGGCGTTATCTCGGCCCTATATGGCGGCGTTATCTCGGCACTATATGGCGGCGTTATCTCGGCACT
The DNA here is from genome assembly GCF_050947455.1 of Rhinoderma darwinii. NCBI lineage: Eukaryota > Metazoa > Chordata > Amphibia > Anura > Rhinodermatidae > Rhinoderma > Rhinoderma darwinii. Next base: position 20,456,641 of record NC_134696.1, read on the forward strand.
ATATGGCGGCGTTATCTCGGCACTATATGGCGGCGTTATCTCGGCACTATATGGCGGCGTTATCTCGGCACTATATGGCAGCGTTATCTCGGCACTATATGGCAGCGTTATCTCGGCACTATATGGCGGCGTTATCTCTGCACTATATTGCGGCGTTATCTCGGCACTATATGGCGGCGTTATCTCGGCACTATATGGCGGCGTTCTCTCGGCCCTATATGGCGGCGTTATCTCGGCCCTATATGGCGGCGTTATCTCGGCCCTATATGGCGGCGTTATCTCGGCCCTATATGGCGGCGTTATCTCGGCCCTATATGGCGGCGTTATCTCGGCCCTATATGGCAGCGTTATCTCGGCACTATATGGCAGCGTTATCTCGGCACTATATGGCAGCGTTATCTCGGCACTATATGGCAGCGTTATCTCGGCACTATATGGCAGCGTTATCTTGGCACTACATGGTGGTATGATGTGGGCTGATATTATGAGAAAAACTTTCTAAAATGGCAAGCGGAAGATTAGTTGGATTATGCCACTAGAGAGGGTGATAAGCGGCATCGAGACCTGTAACTATCCAGTGAGACATCCAAACCACTCCTGCCCTCTTCGGTAGTCTGTGATTGGGTATTGTACTTTTGACATTTTGTGCCAAGCGTGGCACATTATAATAATAATTCCTCACATATTTTACCTTGAACAAGACCCATATGGTCCCTCGGCTCTCATCTGTTAATTCTAGCGACCCATTAACCTGCTCCACCTGCTGCAGTCTCTGTAAATCTTCACGGAGCGTCCCCTCTGCCTCCCTAATTTCCATATTCGCTGTGAGGCCTTTATACTAAAAGTGACCTATTAGAGTCAATGAGTAAGACAGAGAGAGCTTACAACGGCAGACGAGGTGTGTACCGACCATAGTGGCACCGCATGAGGCACGTGCTGGTGGACTTCTAGCTGACAGCTCCCACCTACACTGATACACTAAAACAAGCCCATCAGCTGTGTGAGCAGGACCAGGTCAGGACAAATTTTTAGTTTCTGAATGTAAACGAGAATTTTCGCATTGACTGACAACTAGCAGAGATCTTGAAAACATAGTGAGGAATTGAAACACAAAGTGTATTGGATGTTTGTAGAACTTTTTATTGTCCAATAATTAGGCTTCCTTTACAAGAAAAACTCCTCCTTTGATTAAAGTAGGGATTGCCCAAAGTGGAGAAGCCCTATAAGATGGAAGTGGGCCCCTATGCAACCGCACAGATTACACATATGTCCGCCCCGGATTCCCTCCCCCCCCCCCTCCATCATCGCAGCCGATGATTAATGAACAAATTAGTAATTTGGGGGTCAAATGTACTTCACAGCAGAAGGTTTATATATGAAGGTTCACGTGAGATTTCAGTGAATCGAGGTTTATGAACAAGAACATACAATCCCCTTACTGGCAAAATCAAGCGTCCATCGGCCACCGCATGTAAGCGTGATGTCGGCTGCTTGTGGATACCGCTGCGTGAGACAATACCCTGAGGGTATGTTCACACGACAGCGTCCGTAACGGCTGAAATTACGGGGATGTTTCCGCCTGAAAACATCCCCGTAATTTCAGCCGTAACGGCATGTGCAGGCGCTTGAACGGCGCGTCCATTACGGACGTAATTGGCGCTGCTATTCATTGGAGTCAATGAATAACGGCTCCAATTACGCCCAAAGAAGTGACAGGTCACTTCTTTGACGCGGGCGTCTATTTACGCGCCGTCATTTGACAGCGGCGCGTAAATATACGCCTCGTGTGAACAGACAAACGTCTGCCCATTGCTTTCAATGGACAGATGTTTGTCAACGCTATTGAGGCGCTATTTTCGGACGTAATTCGGGGCAAAAACACCCGAATTACGTCCGTAATTAGTGCGTGTGAACATACCCTAAGGGTGTAGCACACACAAAATAAAATACGGAGCTGTTTTCAAGAGAAAACCGCTCCTGATTTTCAGACGTTTTTAAGCCACTCGCGTTTTTCACTGCCTTTTTTACGGTCGTTTTGGAGCTGTTTTTCGTTAGTCTATGAAAAACTGCTCCAAAAAACGTCCCAAGGAGTGATATGCACTTCTTCTTCGCGGACGTTGTTTTTTTTTTCAAAACTGCTGCGTAAAAAAAACAGCCCGTTGGAACAGAACGCTGTTTTTCCCATTGAAATCAATGGCCAGATGTTTGTAGGTGTTCTGCTTCCGATGTCGCAGCCGTTTTTGGGCCGTTTACGGCCCGAAAAACTTCCGAAAATAGTCAGTGTGAACATACCCTCAAAGTTCAGTTTTTTTTCCAAGAAAAACTGCGGTAAAAGTCGTATAATGCAGCCTATTCTCTCCTTTCCGCCCCCTTCATGTTCTCTGTCCCCCCTTCACCTCTTCCGTCTTTGTCTCCTTGTCCTTTGCTCATGCTTGATCCTCTTGTTCCTCTGTTCTAGCCCTCTGCTACTCCATAAAATTAGACCTCAAACGGCTACATTGATGAAAAATAAAAAAGTTATGCCCAACCGAATGCAGAGGGGCGAACAATATTACTTGCCAAAATCCGCAACATCATTAATGAGTTAATATGCAGCTCAGAAATTATAATTGTACCTGAATTATGCAAAACGATATTAACATAAGACATAAATTCACTGTCTACAATAAAAAAAAAAAAGTCACCCTTTCTACCTGATTTTCAATTTTAATGTGACTGGGAATTCATTTGATTACATGTAATATGAATATTGTCCACTAGATGGTGGTAAAGCCTAAGTTGATCATTTCTTGGGGAAAATATTCAAGAAAAGCACGACATGGATAGGAGACCGGATAGTAGATTCCTTAGCATGATATGGCTTCTGAACCTTTGCATGTTTTTAAACGGTTATAATTAATATATTTTATAATACACATCATTGAAAATGTGTCATTTGCCTGTCAGTAAATAATATTTGTATAAGCATCACATTCTGATGTCAAAACCTGACCATTTACAGAGAGAAGCGGCACCATATAGGCACTGCTTATCTCTACCTTCAGAAACCGTCTGTCACATATTGCTTTTGTAGGATTTTTCCTTCTCCTGTGCCAACCTCTGCTTGACTGACCTGTAGTATTCACAGTCACTTTAAAAAACAAAAGTTCTTTAGCAGCTGCAGTGTGTATTATACAGTTCTGTGTACCAGCTGCTGCAGTATACACAATATATACCTCGGCTGCTGCAGAACCTTATAATACACAACTCCGCTCATAAAGAACCTCATAATAGACTCTTCAGCTTTTGTCGAACATTATAATACACATCTCGGCTGCTGCAGAACCTCTTAATACATCATTTATTGAAAGGATGAGGGCGTTTCATGTCTTTGTTGGCCAGAAATCTCCTCTTTACTATTCAAAAAGATGTTCTGCGGCAGCTGAGGTGCGCATTATGAAGAATTATGTACCTCTACTATAAATCATAGACTATTAGGAGTCGCCTTATTGACAATTCAACTGTCTCATTCTAGGAGAAATGTGTTGCTGCTCTGGCTCGTGTGGAGCGCACAGACTTCCTGTCACCCATGTGTATTGGAGAGGTGGGTCACGTCAGTGCAGAGATCTCCTATACCTCCAAGCACTCCGTGGAGGTCCAAGTCAATGTAATGGCTGAAAATATATTGACAGGTAAGAAGCTTCATGACTGAGCTGGATGATAGATTTGTAATGTCTGGGTAGGGAGACAGACAGGTGAGCCCTAATCTACCCGCCACTCAGTCCCTGCCTACTTGCATGGCCTGTCCTAGGCGACGGCGTACAACTGGGCGACGGTCCCTACGCTCAAAAAGTGCATGACAGACAAGGGTACACAGAAGCTAAGGGAAAAGGGGCAGTTGCCCACGGCAACACCGTGAGCAACAAGAGTAGTGAACGAGCCGAGTCAAACCAGGAGTGTACGAGGTACCAAACACAGAGCAGGAGCGTAGTCAGTAAAGCCAGGGTCAAAATGAATCAAGGTCAGTAGTAATAGCAGGAACAGCAGAGCCAGGAAACAAGACAGAATCACAGGCAAAGGACAAGCAGCAAATGAAGGTATAAATAGACCGAGGGCGGGAGCTAGAACCGTCTGGCCAGGCTGTGATAGGTTCTCCCACTCCTGAGCCTACCAGCCTGAGTGGTAGCAGATCGAGTCACTCTATCAGACCTAGGAGCAGATGCAGGCTGATTAACCACGGGCGTCGACACAGAAGCTGTGTCAGGCAAATCCTTTAGGGTATGTTCACACGTACTCCAGAAAAACGTCTGAAAATCCAGAGCTGTTTTCAAGGGAAAACAGACCCTGCTTTTCAGACGTTTTTTTACCAACTCGCATTTTTCGCGGCGTTTTTCGCGCCGTTTTCGCTGCGTTTTTTACGTCCGTTTTTGGAGCTGTTTTCATTGAAGTCTATGAGAAAACAGCTCCAAAAACGTCCAAAGAAGTGTCCTGCACTTCTTTTGACGAGGCTGTATTTTTACGCGTCGGCGTTTGACAGCTGTCAAACGCCGATGTGTAAATAACAGGTCGTCTGCACAGTACGTCGGCAAACCCATTCAAATGAATGGGCAGATGTTTGCCGACGTATTGGAGCCGTATTTTCAGACGTAAAACGAGGCATAATACGCCTCGTATACGTCTGAAATTTGGCCGTGTGAACATACCCTTACAGTTATATTCTTGTACATAGGAGGCAGTATTATAGTAGTTATATTCTTGTATATAGGGACAGTATTATAGTAGTTATATTCTTGTACATAGGGGGCAGTATTATAGTAGTTATATTCTTCTATATAGGGGGCAGTATTAGGCTGAATTCACACGAGCATGTTCGGTCCGTAAAGGACGGAACGTATTTTGGCCGCAAGTCCCGGGCCGAACACACTGCATGGAGCCGGGCTCCTAGCATCATAGTTATATACGACGCTAGGAGTCCCTGCCTCGCTGCGGTACAACTGTCCCGTACTGTAATCATGTTTTCAGTACTGGACAGTAGTTCCACGGAGAGGCAGGGACTCCTAGCGTCGTACATAACTATGATGCTAGGAGCCCAGCTCCCTGCAGTGTATTCGTTCCGGGACTTGCGGCCGAAATACGTTCCGTCCTTTACGGACCGAACATGCTCGTGTGAATCCAGCCTTATAGTAGTTATATTCTATATAGGGGGCAGCATTATAGTAGTTATATTCTTGTATATAGGAGCAGTATTATAGTAGTTATATTCTTGTATATAGGAGGCAGCATTATAGTAGTTATATTCTTGTATATAGGAGCAGTATTATAGTAGTTATATTCTTGTATATAGGGAGCAGTATTATAGTAGTTATATTCTTGTATATAGGGGGCAGTATTATAGTAGTTATATTCTTGTATATAGGGGCAGTATTATAGTAGTTATATTCTTGTATATAGGGAGCAGTATTATAGTAGTTATATTCTTGTATATAGGGGGCAGTATTATAGTAGTTATATTCTTGTACATAGGAGCAGTATTATAGTAGTTATATTCTTGTATATAGGAGCAGTATTATAGTAGTTATATTCTTGTATATAGGGAGCAGTATTATAGTAGTTATATTCTTGTATATAGGGGACAGTATTATAGTAGTTATATTCTTGTATATAGGGGGCAGTATTATAGTAGTTATATTCTTGTATATAGGAGCAGTATTATAGTAGTTATATTCTTGTATATAGGGGGCAGTATTATAGTAGTTATATTCTTGTATATAGGGAGCAGTATTATAGTAGTTATATTCTTGTATATAGGGGGTAGTATTATAGTAGTTATATTCTTGTATATAGGGGGCAGTATAATAGTAGTTATATTCTTGTATATAGGGGCAGTAGTATAGTAGTTATATTCTTGTATATAGGGGGCAGTATTATAGTAGTTATATTCTTGTATATAGGGGGCAGTATTATAGTAGTTATATTCTTGTACATAGGAGGCCGTATTATAGTAGTTATATTCTTGTATATAGGAGCAGTATTATAGTAGTTATATTCTTGTATATAGGGGGCAGTATTATAGTAGTTATATTCTTGTATATAGGAGCAGTATTATAGTAGTTATATTCTTGTACATAGGAGGCAGTATTATAGTAGTTATATTCTTGTATATAGGAGCAGTATTATAGTAGTTATATTCTTGTATATAGGGGGCAGTATTATAGTAGTTATATTCTTGTACATAGGAGGCCGTATTATAGTAGTTATATTCTTGTATATAGGAGCAGTATTATAGTAGTTATATTCTTGTATATAGGGCAGTATTATAGTAGTTATATTCTTGTACACGGGGCAGTATTATAGTAGTTATATTCTTGTATATAGGGGCAGTATTATAGTAGTTATATTCTTGTATATAGGGGCAGTATTATAGTAGTTATATTCTTGTATATAGGGGCAGTATTATAGTAGTTATATTCTTGTATATAGAGGGCAGTATTATAGTAGTTATATTCTTGTACATAGGGGGCAGTATTATAGTAGTTATATTCTTGTATATAGGGGCAGTATTATAGTAGCTATATTCTTGTATATAGGAGGCAGTATTACAGTAGTTATATTCTTGTATATAGGAGGCAGTATTATAGTAGTTATATTTTTGTATATAGGGGGCAGTATTATAGTAGTTATATTCTTGTATATAGGAGGCAGCATTACAGTAGTTCTATTCTTGTATATAGGGGCAGTATTATGGTAGCTATATTCTTGTATATAGGGGCAGTATTATAGTAGTTATATTCTTGTATATAGGGGCAGTATTATAGTAGTTATATTCTTGTATATAGGGACAGTATTATAGTAGTTATATTCTTGTATATAGGGGGCAGTATTATAGTAGTTATATTCTTGTATATAGGGGGCAGTATTATAGTAGTTATATTCTTGTATATAGGGGGCAGTATTATAGTAGTTATATTCTTGTATATATAGGAGGCAGTATTATAGTAGTTATATTCTTGTATATAGGGGGCAGTATTATAGTAGTTATATTCTTGTATATAGGGACAGCATTATAGTAGTTATATTCTTGTATATAGGGGGCAGTATTATAGTAGTTATATTCTTGTATATAGGAGGCAGTATTATAGTAGTTATATTCTTGTATATAGTGGGTAGTATTATAGTAGTTATATTCTTGTATATAGAGGCAGTATTATAATAGTTATATTCTTGTATATAGAGGCAGTATTATAGTAGTTATATTCTTGTACATAGAGGGCAGTATTATAGTAGTTATATTCTTGTATATAGGGGGCAGTATTATAGTAGTTATATTCTTGTATATAGAGGCAGTATTATAATAGTTATATTCTTGTATATAGAGGCAGTATTATAATAGTTATATTCTTGTATATAGGAGGCAGTATTATAGTAGTTATATTCTTGTATATAGGGAGCAGTATTATAGTAGTTATATTCTTGTATATAGAGGCAGTATTATAGTAGTTATATTCTTGTATATAGGAGGCAGTATTATAGTAGTTATATTCTTGTATATAGTGAGCAGTATTATAGTAGTTATATTCTTGTATATAGGGGCAGTATTATAGTAGTTATATTCTTGTATATAGGAGGCAGTATTATAGTAGATATATTCTTGTATATAGGGAGCAGTATTATAGTAGTTATATTCTTGTATATAGGGAGCAGTATTATAGTAGTTATATTCTTGTATATAGGGGGCAGTATTATAGTAGTTATACTCTTGTATATAGGGGCAGTACTATAGTAGCTATATTCTTGTATATAGGGGCAGTATTATAGTAGTTATACTCTTGTATATAGGGGCAGTATTATAGTAGCTATATTCTTGTATATAGGGACAGTATTATAGTAGTTATATTCTTGTATATAGGGGCAGTATTATAGTAGTTATATTCTTGTATATAGGGACAGTATTATAGTAGTTATATTCTTGTATATAGGGGGCAGTATTATAGTAGTTATATTCTTGTATATAGGGGGCAGTATTATAGTAGTTATATTCTTGTACATAGGGGGCAGTATTATAGTAAGTTATATTCTTGTATATAGGGGGCAGTATTATAGTAGTTATATTCTTGTATATAGGGACAGTATTATAGTAGTTATATTCTTGTATATAGGGGGCAGTATTATAGTAGTTATATTCTTGTATATAGGGGGCAGTATTATAGTAGTTATATTCTTGTATATATAGGAGGCAGTATTATAGTAGTTATATTCTTGTATATAGGGGGCAGTATTATAGTAGTTATATTCTTGTATATAGGGACAGCATTATAGTAGTTATATTCTTGTATATAGGGGGCAGTATTATAGTAGTTATATTCTTGTATATAGGAGGCAGTATTATAGTAGTTATATTCTTGTATATAGTGGGTAGTATTATAGTAGTTATATTCTTGTATATAGAGGCAGTATTATAATAGTTATATTCTTGTATATAGAGGCAGTATTATAGTAGTTATATTCTTGTATATAGAGGGCAGTATTATAGTAGTTATATTCTTGTATATAGAGGCAGTATTATAATAGTTATATTCTTGTATATAGAGGCAGTATTATAGTAGTTATATTCTTGTACATAGAGGGCAGTATTATAGTAGTTATATTCTTGTATATAGGGGGCAGTATTATAGTAGTTATATTCTTGTATATAGGGAGCAGTATTATAGTAGTTATATTCTTGTATATAGAGGCAGTATTATAGTAGTTATATTCTTGTATATAGGAGGCAGTATTATAGTAGTTATATTCTTGTATATAGTGAGCAGTATTATAGTAGTTATATTCTTGTATATAGGGGCAGTATTATAGTAGTTATATTCTTGTATATAGGAGGCAGTATTATAGTAGATATATTCTTGTATATAGGGAGCAGTATTATAGTAGTTATATTCTTGTATATAGGGGGCAGTATTATAGTAGTTATATTCTTGTATATAGGGGGCAGTATTATAGTAGTTATATTCTTGTATATAGAGGCAGTATTATAGTAGTTATATTCTTGTATATAGGGGCAGTATTATAGTAGTTATATTCTTGTATATAGGGTGCAGTATTATAGTAGTTATATTCTTGTATATAGGGGGCAGTATTATAGTAGATATATTCTTGTATATAGGGGCAGTATTATAGTAGTTATATTCTTGTATCCATAGGGGGGCAGTATTATAGTAGATATATTCTTGTATCCATAGGGGGGCAGTATTTCTAATATATTCTTGTATTTGCATATTTAAGTTGTTTTTTTTGTTAATGTAACATGATATAAATAAAATCTATATAAGATGTCAGTGGGCATGAGCCAGTATTTAGTGTCGTGTTGCCTGGCATCTCAACTTCCTAATTTACATAAATAGATTTTAATTCTAGAACATTTGGCTCAGACTCTTTTTGAAAGTGAACAGGTTTTTTTTTTTTGTTACATAGACAATGGTCCCTGGCCACCTCCACTTGTTTTTTCAGCACCGCATGTTGGATGGATATACACTAAGCATATGCTGTGTGACGAGTGACTGCGGGGGATAGCAGTGGGGGAGCGGCAGGGACTGTACTTTTACTGTGTTTGCGCAGATGTTATATCGTACATCACATTCTATAGGAGGAAAGTTTATTCTCTCAGTCAATAACATACTGTGTGTTTTCTTATTTATTGTATGTTTTATCAGTGGGGATGTTTCCAGACAGAGCTCTACTTTATTTTACCACAGTTGGAAGGACATCTAAATCCCTACTTCATATGTTGATAAGATGCCAGAAAACAAAAGCCCAAGATTTGGGGGTTTTTGTTTTTTGTGTTGCATCAGTGTGTATTAGGCTATATTCACATGAGCGTATCAGATTCACGTGCGTGTAAAACGCGTGTGAATCTGATCCGCATGTGTAGCGTTCTGCATCAGTGTGCTTTGCGAGTGCCATGCGTTTTTTGTTTTTTTAATCGAATTGATGCGCAAATGATGCACCGCACACGGATGCGCATCTGTGTGCTGTGCGTGGTTTTTACTCCCCCCATTGACTTCAATGGGCGCGTAGGTGCGTGATTTCCATGCGCAGCACACAGACATTGTTCGTGTTTCTTAAAGGAAATTCTTTTATTGTTGCCCCTGTTTGGAAAGTAAACCCGGTAAAAAGTAGGGCAGGTCACTCTCTTTTACCGGGCACTTTGTTGCTCAACTATCTCTTCCGATCCGGCTGCCGTTATGTCACGTGACGGCCCAATTTCTACAGTGTCTGCGGTATGGACTGGAAATCACTTTTACTATGCAATCTTATAAGAGCGTCTCATAGGAATTGGTTTTCTTTTACAATGGAGACACATAGATCTTCGTACGAGCTGTAGACACAAAACGGTAGGACATATTTATTCAAGACTATCTGCAAAGTTGATTCATTTTTTATTTTAGATTCAGTGGGGAAAATAAAAAAAATTGGCTGAGAAGGTGGACTTGTCCTTTAAGACCATTCATCCTGAGCTTCCTTGTTCATGAATACAATTTCAGAAGACTCAGGCTTCCTAAGTAACAAGAAGGAGACCCTTAAACCTCATTGGCTCAGCTTCACCAGATATTATAGGACAGAATTTCAAGGTAAACTAAATTACGATCATACTGAGAGACCGGGGTCTCCAATTTCAGCTAGAGAGGGCTCTGATAACTGTACTGTAACTGCGAGCTGTGCATGACCAGGACTGATTTTCCTATGTAAGATAATACTTAAGATTCCTATTCACTGACAGCAATCCGAGATCTTGAAAAATTGTGAGATATTGACACACAAAGTATATTACCAAATTGCAGAACTTTTCTTTACACATCGAATAAGATTTATTTTTTGAATCTGGAAGCCCCCTTTAATACTCTCAGCCTGGATATTTAATATATAGATTCCCTTACTGTTTTGTCCTCCCTGTCAATTTCCAGCATCCGCCTGCTCACCCCTGCCCTGCGCTCGAACCGCTCTGCTCGTGAGGGATTACCGGGCTGCTGAATGCGTCTTTCTTATTCAGTGTTATATTTTTATCTCGCTTGACACATTTACATTTTCCTTCCAGCTCTTGCCCCACTTTCTCTCTTTAGATTACTTCTCTATTCTCATGTTTGTCTCTATTTCTCTTGCCCTTCACAATCCCTTTTAGCATTTGGGGTTTCTACGTTCTATTCACTGTTACTGGTGAACTGCAAAGCATAAAAGTCAGTTAATTTTTTGTTATTTTATTTTTTTTAAATTCAATAAATAAAAAAATAAAAAAAAAAAAAAATATATATATATATATATATATATAATTTTTTTTTTAATTTTTTTTTTCTGTTTAATCCGGCATCTAATAATATTGACTTTTTCTACATCCCTTGTACTGATCCTGAGGTAGACTGTATTATACTCCAGAGCTGCACTCACTATTCTGCTGGTGGAGTCACTGTGTACATACATTACATTACTTATCCTGTACTGATCCTGAGTTACATCCTGTATTATACTCCAGAGCTGCACTCACTATTCTGCTAGTGGCGTCACTGTGTACATACATTACTTATCCTGTACTGATCCTGAGTTACAGCCTGTATTATACTCCAGAGCTGCACTCACTATTCTGCTGGTGGAGTCACTGTGTACATACATTACATTACATATCCTGTACTGATCCTGAGTTACATCCTGTATTATACTCCAGAGCTGCACTCACTATTCTGCTGATGGAGTCACTGTGTAAATACATTACATTACTTATCCTGTACTGATCCTGAGTTACATCCTGTATTATACTCCGGAACTGCACTCACTATTCTGCTGGTGGAGTCACTGTGTACATACATTACATTACTTATCCTGTACTGATCCTGAGTTACATCCTGTATTATACTCCAGAGCTGCACTCACTATTCTCCTGGTGGAGTCACTGTGTACATACATTACATTACTTATCCTGTACTGATCCTGAGTTACATCCTGTATTATACTCCAGAGCTGCACTCACTATTCTGCTGGTGGAGTCACTGTGTACATACATTACATTACTTATCCTGTACTGATCCTGAGTTACATCCTGTATTATACTCCAGAGCTGCACTCACTATTCTCCTGGTGGAGTCACTGTGTACATACATTACATTACTTATCCTGTACTGATCCTGAGTTACATCCTGTATTATACTCCGGAACTGCACTCAGTATTTTGCTGGTTGTCGTTGGAAACTGTCAACACATTTGTTGTCAAACGCACCCTTAACAGCTTAACTGAGCTCATTTAAGACACTGGGGGAGTTTTTTTTTCCTACATAATATTACTGTACATTGCCTGGTGTAAAGACTACTCTTCCCAGAATGCAAATCACCAGAGCAAACTCTGAGCAGACACTGAACAAACACGATGTACTGGGATATTTCAGCTGCGAAGCCTGCTGAATTGTAAATGCATCTCCGGAGTATAATACAGCCTGTAACTTCGGATCAGTTTTTTGATAAGTAATGAAATGTTTTTTTGAAAAATGACATAACTTATTATGCAGATTAAAGTCTGTAAAATAAGACTTTAGATTTCCTTAGCCTGGGAAGTTCATATGAAATGCCCTTTAAGAGCAGGTCCGGAGTCCGCTGCCCATGTTTCCTCTGACACAGTGTGTAGTATTAAACCTTTATACTGAAATTCTTGAAATGATTCTCTTACCAGACGTAGGTTACCATAGTAACTTTTTTTTTTCCCTTTACACACGGTTTTTGTTGGATTCATGATGATTCCTCCCACCTTGACTCAACTTTTATTTTACAACGTCCTCTTGTTCCAAACACTTGTTTGACCCCTTTCAGGGGAGAATTTTCCACAGGTTGAGCTGCCACAAAGTCTATTTTAATCTCCAACTCCTCGCACGAGCCAGGACCAAGGTGCAGAGCGACTCATGATAAACTTGTGAAGTTTCTCCTGAGATGAGACATTTTTTATTTTAAGCTCTGCTCAAATTCGCTCCTTTTTATATTTTTGTTTTCGTGCGGCTTCTCGTGACGTGGGTGGAAAACGAAAAAAATTGAAACTGTATGTCGAGTTCTGTCATCATCTACCTGGAAGAGTTGCTCTCAGATCTCGGGGGGGCTTTCAGATTCTCTATCTTTACATATGATACTCTGCAGGGTGATCTAAATGGGGTACTCAACTAGTTTTAGTAAAGGTCCGTTTACCTGAGTCTGCGGACTGGTGAAGGTCCGAGCTGGACACCAATAGTAAAGATATCGTCTTGTTAATTTTTTGCAAACTTTGGAGAACTATTGACAAGACTCATTATTACTTGTTAGTGGGCAAATCAGACCAGACCGCAAAATTAATTAAGAACCCAGACCCTTAAACTCCTTCAGAATCCAAACCAGACACTAAAATAATTTAGACCCCTAAAATGAATAATAACCCAGACTAGCACCCTAAACTAATTCTGACTGTAAACTGGACCCCTAAAATTTATTCCTCTTTACTTCCAGGCGTCGCCGCACACATTATCAAGACGTTGACCAGCATCATGCATAGCGCTGGGCAAGATAAATGTTACGTTTAGGTGATAATCGAGCCCCCCATCCGTTACTATGTTAATGGGAACCAGGCCAATTTTTCTATTCAGTATTCCCAGTAAAGGGCGTCGTTTATCAATAATGTTGTAAGGTTCATTACTTTTCAAGACAAAGTGGTTCAGATTGCACCTTACAGGGGGCGGCATGGGAGGAAGTCGGTGAGGTGCAGCATCAGCCAATTGCTACAGAGCAGGAAGTGATGTCATAGAAGGGGGCGTTTCTTAGGCAACTTCTGTAAAGCCCAGTAACATGCAGGCCTTTTGCTATTGCCTGTGGTGTTAAGGACCTAGTGTAGATAACACCTTGGAGATTTTATATCAATAGGATAGGTCATCTCTATCAGATCGCTAGACCCTTACCGATCAGCTGACTCATCATAGCTTACCAGGCACAGCGCCGTACAAATATGTAGTGGCTGTGCCTGGAGTTTCAGTTCTGGTCTCAGCCAAGTGAATGGGACTGCTTTGAAATCCCAGGCACAGCCGCTATAGGTGTGTACGGTGCTCTGCCTGGTAAACATTGAAGTGACAAACGACATCTCAGGGGTGCTGAGAGTCGAACCTCCACCCATCAGATATTATTGACCTATCTTAAGAATAAGCCATCAATATTAAATGCCCGGAGGACCCCTTTAACGTCCCTTGTGTGTTGTATGACCCTGGTAGCTCCGTTTTAGTAATTATGAACATTTTGCCCAGAGATTTACTAGAAATTTGGCATTATTACATTAGTAGTAAAGGCCATTGATTCGAGATACAGGGCAAAACTATAATGGTCACAGCTGGGCCTGAGTACATGTAAGGGCCCAAATGCCCCTCTGCCACAAAGAAAGACATCGGTATGTAAATGTCACATGGTAGGGGGGGGCCCTGTAACAGATTTTGCATCGGGGAATGGGAGCTTCAAGTTACGTTTCTTTTTAGCTATGACACAAAACTGCTGACCTGTATTATCACGCACTCCTATAGCTCTATTGTCCGGTTATTTTTATGACTGCACCTGCCCGGTGCTATTTTGACGTCTCTCTGTTGTCGTCCTTGACACTGGGGGATGTAGTTGTTCTGGATGAGATGTTTTCATGAACTCAGCATAGTTGTGGGTAGTGACAGACAAGAGTTAATTACCATTGCCTGTATGAATAATTTATAGTGCGGATCAAAATGCTTGGAGCCACCAGGATGAGATCGTTGTCAGAAAGCTGATTCATCTATATTTCCTTCACTGAATGGCTAGAAAGAAGTTGTCCTTTTAACTATTAATATGCTGTTACCTTTTATAAGACATGTGAAGGAACTATTAGATAGATAGATAGATAGATAGATAGATAGAGGGCCAGACTGGCAGTTCTTGCAAATGCCAGATGGGCTGGTGCACAGTTGGCTGGTTGGCAGCCCCCACCCAGTTCTTATTAATTATATCTATGGTCTGATGCCTATTCACTGTAGGTGTTTGATCATACTTATCGGTACGCGGATCAGTCATAGAGATGGCAAGCGGAAAATAAGGGATGAGGTTTGCAGCCCCTGTATAATCGAGCAACAATCAGTCCGAAAAGAAAAATCTGTTTCCTCTCCCTAGAAGGAAACAGCCCAATAGATATCGTGATATGAGAGCGAGAGAGAGACATATGATAGAGAGAAAGATATGAGGGACGCGAGGTAGAGGGACACTGATTTATAGATCTACATGCCCTATCTCCGAATCTCTTAATTCACACTTGCTTTGGCAATGATAATTTTGATCTTGCCACTAAAGCTTATTTGAATTAAATTGATGTGAAAGATAAAGTATATAGTGTGTGTTGTAATGACCATGGCCGCGGGCCGCCAGGTTTGCTTACCTCCTGACGGCTGCAGCCATGGATCAGTCAGCGCTGGTCCCCATCTCCTCCTAAGGAGACGTCAGCGCTCACTTCCGCTTCACTCTGCTGTGTCCCGTATTGCGCACGCTCGTGCCCGCTCTTAAAGGGCCAGCACGCGCACCTGAATGAAAGACCAAATTAACCCATGAGCACCCTGGACTATAAAAAGGGCCCTGCCCTTCTGATCCTTGCCTGAGCTTTGTTGTCGTTACCCTAGTTTGTCTCTGCAAATGGTCTCCTAAGTGTCTTCCAGTTCCCAGTGTTTCCCATTCCTTCTACCTGTAGTAACCTGTATCCCGTGCTATCCTGTTCCAAGTGCCGTTTTGAGTTGGAGTTGTGCTGCGCTGAGTACCACGCCTGTCCTGCTACACCACGCCTGGTGCCTGCCTACTGCCTAGTCCCATCCGAGCCTGTCTTGCTACTGTCTGAAGCTACCACAGGTACACCTATACGAACTATAGACTTTAACCTGTGTCCTGTTGGCCGGCTGCCATGCCGTTCAGGCCCAGTGGGTCCACGCACCCTACGTGACGTGTGTGTGTGTGTGTGTGTGTGTTCGTGCTCTAGAGAGCATTTTGTCCATTATTGATACCCATCATAGCCTGTGCCTGCGGGGGGGGGGGGGGGGAGGAGATTATAGGCCTGCAGTAACTCAATTTACCATCAGTTAAGAACAAAGAATATAGAGGATAGTTTAACTCTCTAGCTACAGATACCACTAGTGTTGTACAGTACTTGTATACTGAATGTGGTATGTGGGTATGGTGATGCCCTCTGCTGGTGATGTCATTGCCACACAGAAAGATTAATATGTTCTGGGTTATAATTAGAGATGAGCAAATTGATTCTAGACAAATTAAATTCCTTACAAATTTCCCAAAAGTTTCACAATTTTGCAAATCCACAACTTTTGGGTTTCGTCTCGCACAAATCACTAAAAATAGTGGCCGCCATTTTACAGAAGAAGACTGAGAAGAAGGATCACATAAGCTAGTGCAGCGGCCCTTCGGGTTTTCTCTATACTGACTTGCAGGCAGCCCTCCCTCTAGCACAGCCAATCATGAGGGGTATGAGTGTGAGTCACTGATGACTCAGTGGATGACAGTCATATGAGTCATAGCCACTATAAACAGCCCAACCAGGAATGCTGCTGCCTTGTGGAGACACAGAGAGGAGAGAGAGGACGTCAGACAGAGAGTGAGAGATCATAAAATACTAATAGATAGTGAATTATTGTCAGTGAGTATGTTTCATAGTGAGGAGAGGAGAATAGATAGTTAGATTCACAATAATTTGATATAGAGATAGGAGTTAGTCAGAGACCATGTGTTAAGGCCATTTTACACCGTCAGTCGGGCGGTGCAGCGAGGAACCGATCAACGAGACATCGTTGATCGGCGCTCGCTTACACCTGTCACATGGAGGTATAGATGGGGCCGAGCGGTCGTTACTCCGATCGCTCATCTGCATACGTTATCATGTTGGCAGAGTGTCTCCCTGTTTACACAGGGAGATGTGCTGCCAACAACGATAATCTTTGACTTTTTTTAAAAGATACGACCAGCAGATGGTCGAGCACAGCAACGAGCGTTATATGAACGCTCGTCTGCCCGATAATCCTCCTGTGTAAAACCCCCTTTAGACAGGCACTCATTGCTGTAAGTGAGTGCTGCTGCAGCTATACAATTGTTACCTTAATTTGTGAATCACCAATCTTCATCACATCATTCTCGAATCTTGGTCGATCGTAATAATCCTGTTGCTGATAGCGTGCCGCTGCCTGCTAAGACAGAAATCACAGACATGACTTCACTCATTGTTTTGTATATAACTAATAGTGGCATCAAAAATTGGAATATTATTCTGCGTCAAGCATTTTTCCCAGCACGATTATGCTTCAGTTTGAGTCCAAGTTACCGTTTTTATCAAATAAATAGATTTTAAATGTACATCCTGGGGCTTGTGTGTGGTGTGTGTAGAATTTTTTTTTTTTCTATCTTTAAAATAACACCAAACCTGTTGCTACTCTCCAAATAGTGGAGTAGCAACATTTTTACATTTAAAAAGCAAATAAAATCTGACCGTGCAGTGAGTTTTTAAACAGGCTGTTTATTACTACCGGCTTCCATCTGTTTACCCCCATAGCCATAAATGTTGCTGTCACTTTGACATTACTAATGCTGTCCTGACATTATTGAGCTTTAAAGGGATCCACATCTTACCTGTTAAACTCGCCTGACCCCTCAATGGCCGCAGCTGTCCAGAGTTCGTTCCTGTTCTCTTCTTTCCTGAAGTCCTCCTCTGTCTGTAAATATCGTCGTTTAAACTCTTCCCGCCTTTTATGGTAATTATTTTTCCCTCTGGGATGCACCTTCTTAACCCCGCCCACCGTTGCCACCTGTCCGGCCCTGACTGGCTAAGGAGCTGTCAATCAAAAAGAAGGAGGTGGAGTCCACTCTGAGATGCTGGAGGAATGAAAATCTGACTCTTTTCAGATGAAGATTTGACTCTTTTCTGCTCATTTGCATACGGCGTGGGACCACTGAAAAACGGAATACTAAAGCTACAGAGCTTACTTAGAACATATTTATAGCTTAGATGACAATGATTTTTCACCCACTTTCACCAGGTATTGCTGGCTTTATAGCTAAAATGCTGGTGACAGGTTCCCTTTAAAGAGATTAGATGCAGTCCTAGAAGGCCTCCGAGTGTCATACACGACTTTTTAGGGCACACAGGGCACTTTTGATTCACAACAAAATTTCTTTCGATCGAATATGACAGGCGGTTCGACCAATCGGTCCCAAAATGAATTTTGAGAAATTCTCTCATCCCTAGTTCTATGTGAATAAAATAATTGGGTGCAAATAACCAAATTCATGAATATCTGCATACTACTTGACTTGAACAGTGGCATTTATGTGTATGTATATGTACGCACATTGATGTATTTGGTGATTTGGATACACACAAGGTCCCCATGACAAGACTCAGAAGGTGAAATATCACAATCTCTCAGTAGTGCAGCCTCAGGCTTTGGGCCTGTAACTTCAAATGATCAGAACTTATCCTAGAAGTAAGATATTCAAAAACGGGTTTCAGGTTTTTAATGTTCTTCAGGTTGGTCTCCTTTAAAGTTCCAGGTCTGTTTGGATTTTTTTGTTTTTGTATTTTTTGACTTATTTATTGCTTTTATTTACTACTCGGTAACTCCAAATATATATTGCTAAAAAAAAATATTCTGTTATGTATTACAAGTTCGAAGTCCATGCCTGTTCTCCCGCTTGTATTTACGCTCTTACTTCTTTGTACCATCACCCACCATATGCCTATTTGAAGGTGCAGTTTCCTTGGTAACGAACTTCAGGGTTGAGGGATTTTGAAGTTTGTGTCTCAGACTTAGAACTTGTAATCGATACGCAGTTTGTAGGTTTTTAATTACTTCTATATTTTGTGAATCTGATTCTAGCTTTTCTTGGTTATCATGTCTTGTGGGATTCAGACCATGCAGCTAGATATCTGATCGGATGCTGTGGGCACTGCCAGGCTTTTCTCCATATCAGTAGTTTTATTCTTTGCCCAATGTATTTTACCTTCATGATTCAAATCTAGAAACTTTTACTTCAAAATACCATTATACTGTGATGACTTCGAGCCCATCCGGCCCGCAGTGATCGTTATATAATTTTTATATTATGTTTAATGCCCATCTAGAGGGTAAATGGGGTTGATATTTTGTAAGCTGCAGCTTGGAATTAGAGGTATATCATAGTTAATAAGGTTGAATATAGACACGGGTCCATCAAGTCCAACCTATAATCCTACCGTGTTGATCCAGAGGAAGGCAAACCCCCCCCCCCCCCCCGCCCCCTAAGAGGCGAATGCCGAATGCCCCATATTAGGGGAAAAAAAAACTTGTTATATTTTTAAAGAAACACACCCGGCCCTTGCTCAATGAATCAACCATCACAACATCCTGTGGCAGAGAGTTCCAAAGTTTCACCGCTCTTACAGTAAAGAACCCTCTCTGTCTAGATGGCGAAACCTTTTTTTCTCTAGTAGTAGCGGGTGCCTCCTTATCATGGTTACAGGCATAGCTGTAAAAAGATCATTAGACAGATCTCTGTACAGTCCGTTCATATATTTGTACATTGTGTTTAGATCGACCCTAAGCCGTCTTTTTTTTCTAAAGTGAATTACCCCAACTTTGTTGGTACTGCAAACCACCCATTCCCCCTAATTACCTTGATTTGCCCTCCTCTGCCCCCGCTCTAGTTCAGCCATGTCCTTCTTATACACAGGTGTCCAAAATTGTACATAATAATATTCCATGGGGGGTCTAACTAATGATTTGTATAGAGGCAAAACTATCTTCTTGTCATTAGCAGCTTTCCCGTTTTTGATGCATCCAATAATTTTATTTGCCTTGGCAGCAGCTACCTGGCACTGGTTGCTAAAATGTAAGTTTACTGTCCACCAATATCCCCAAGTCTTTTTCAGTTTTACTATTTAATACATCATTGTAAAATTTCTTTCCTTGACCCAAGTGCATAACCATACATTTATCCACAATAAACGTCATGATCGTTGTTGATGCATTATCATTATGAGAACATTGATGTACCCGATGGCATCATGTGCTGACATGTTTGATGTCACGCCATATTAGGTCTATATATTCTATTACAGTCGTGTATTTAAAACAGGGGGCAACATAGCAAAAATCAAAATGGGTCCCCCGTTATAGTGCTTGGTTTTGACACTCAGGACAAAAGTGTCCGGTGTTTGTCACCCAACTCCATACCTTTTCTGCGACCCTTGGACCATTCTTCCACCCCAGTATTTACTAAACATTCAGTTCTCCTGGAGAGGAGAGTCCGATACATGTTCTCGCACCCAGTAACAAAGCGCAAGGGACCAACCAGGGCTTGCCCTCATTCTCCAAGGGCCCCACAGTAACCACAGGGGCTTCTTGTATGGTATGTATGCCCTTTGTCAGAAAGAAGGAGGGACTTTGTCTATCTTAAAATGTTGGACCCCAGGAAACAAATCTGGGGGTAAGAAGATGAAAACTTTACCTAAAACAGAATTTTCTTTGTTGGGGTGGAGTTCTCCTTGAAAGGAAAATTTTGGCATGGAGACTTTGTCCTACATTTTTTAAGTAGTTTATGCCATGTTTTGGCATGAACTGAAGCAAAAAAGTGTCACCAACAATCTACAACTTTTCCTGTTTGCCAAATTTGGAAAGTGACGAGAAAAGTAGACCTGGTCTCCAAGGAGGCGTAGTTTAGGCCACATTTATTATTCAAAATTTCTGAAATGCAACAAACCTATTAAGAGGCATGCACCTTTTAATAAATTTGGCACAAATCATGCTATCTCCTTTACTAAGGCTGGTGTAAGATATGCCATTTTTAGTAAATGTGGGCCTTTGTCTCCCCTCTGCCAACATATCGGTTGTTACGATCTAAAAAAAACTTGCACTCCATTGATGGCGACCAGCAGCCATCGTCTCCTGCAAAGTGTATAATAGGTGACCCTGTTTCTACACAGTCACCTAGAGGCTCGAAGAATATCTATTTTAGGAGTCTCCATGATAAATATTTACAATGGAGCTTCACTTTAAATTGTCCAGTCCATATACAATATACGATGACTCCGAGCTGGTGTCTTTTTAGGCGGTCTCGGAATACTCCTGTATAGAAGAAATCTATAGACCATTGTAATAATATCCGCTATGTATTCACCCATTACCCGAATAGGAGGGGGAATGATAAAAGCCTCATTTCAATTCCACTTAGTGTATTTTGTACAGAACGTGGTGGAGATGTGTTTTACTTAGAACATTTGTTTTTGTCAGCTTTGTTTATTGCATTCTCGTCTTGCCTTTGTCATAATACATCATCCTCTCTTTGCCGTTACACGTGTTGACACCTTCTGGCAGAAAACAAGATCACTGGAAATCTGTATATTGAACCAGTTTTCTCTCTTCTGGGTGACCAATCAAATATAATTTCGCCCGTGTGCGCCGCCACATTATCAATGTCCCCTTCTTCATGTATCGCCCCATTGGTCTGAGGTAATTGTGGTGGAAGTCCGCAGATAACGTTTGACTTTTTAGGTTTTTTGTTATACTAACAATTCGACTCAGTCCACATTGTCTTTGGCCCATATACCTGACGTATACTAAATAGAAATACATAGAAACCTATTCTGTAACATTCCCGTAGGTTACTATAGAACAGATGTATGGCAAAAAAACAACTACATCCTATAATAACTTTTTTCCTTCTGTAAGGTTTGTCTCGGGAAGACAAACCCCTGTCCATGTGCCCTCCTAGGGCATATGGACATCATAGATGGGGTTTTGCCCCACTTAGGAACCCCCTCTAAGAGCCATAACGGAGAGCTGCTCTATTAGAGGGACTCCTGTTCTGGCGGACTCATTCATCTGACTGCTGCGGGGGCAATGTCTGCGCAGACCAGGCTTCTCCTGGCAAACCAGCGAAAGGCGGACCTGCAGCTGCGTGTCAGTGGGCACTCCGATCCAAATGTATGGTTTACTTTTGCACAGTATGTTTGGAAACATTTTTAAATTTACTTCCACAGAAAACGAGCAAAAAAAATAACTGATTTAACACAACCCTAAAAAATTTAGACGTATGCCTAAAAAGTCGTCATATGTGACACACGTAATGCATACAGAGCCGAAGTACGGAACCATAGGCACTCTGGAATTGCGCCATACAGGCTTCATGAACATGGCCCCACCTCTATTGAGACAAAGTTTTTTTTTCTCATTTTTATGGATACCGGTATGTGCTGTAACATTACCATCGTTTTCTATAGGAAAATTTAATGTCACAAGCATGCTAAGCTATTTGTCACATAAACACTCATATATGTAATATTTAATTTTATTTTGTCTATAGAAGACGCATCCAAATGTCGTCACACCCCAATTTTTTCTTTTTCTTAATTTTAAAAGTAAATCAAATTTGAAACTTCTTCAGTACACATACCTAAAACGTAGCGCAAAAAAACACTAGCTAAGGCTCTATCTACATCTGCATAGAGGCTTCCATTTATAAAGGAAGCCACGACCGGATCTGTCACATGACAGATACCAACGGTGACTGGCGGACTCTATTGCTTTACAATGGGGTCCAATTGGGGTTCCATCGCTCTAAATGCTGCACTATTCTTGCCGTAAAATGTGACATAACTACCGATGGAGATTCTGAATGGCAGTGTGAACTGACTCTAAAGCACTATTTCCATTTAGCCACTTAGGAGTGATTGTCTCCTTGTCGGATCCAACTACAATCTTCATCTTTTTTTGTTTATCAATTTTTTTTAAAAAATTTTAGATGAAAGATCTAGTTTAAATGTAGAAAAAAAAATACAAAAACGAAATCCCTTTTATTTGAATATTTTTAAATTCATTATAAAATGAACGGTTTACCCCAGACGAGTTTTTCAACCCTCTTTTAAATACAGCCTTAGGCCTTATTTACACGAGCGTATTTCACGTCCGTGAAAATCACGCACGTCGCACGGACCTACCTAAGTCAATGCGGACATTGAGACATTCCGTGTTTTTCACTCAGCGTGTGTCCGGTGCGTGAAACTCGCTGCATGTCCTATACTTGAGCTTTTTTTGCGTGTCACGCACCCATTGAAGTCAATGGGTGCGTGAAAATCACGGACATCACTCTGACGCACATCCGTGTGCTGTGCGTGATTCGCGCAACCGTTGCTTAAAAAATGATCCGAAAAAGAAAACCAGCTCCATTTAATTTTGCAGACGTCAAAACCACTTGACATAAGGATGCCTTACGCGCAAAAATAACGCAGACACGCACCAAACACTGATGACACACGGAACTGCAACGCGTGCAAAACGCACATGTTCGTGTAAATAAGGCCTCAGGGGGATCTTTTTGTTCGGAGAGTATAAATAAAGTTCTAAATTGCTCCCTTCTGGTAAATTGTAAAAAATCCCATTCAGTGGGTCCTTAACAACCGGATAGGGGATACATGTGTGATCGCTGGGGGTCCAACTGCTGGGACCCTCAGCGATAAGGAGAATGCGGGACCAAAGTCCCCTGAAGTGCTCCACAAGAATAGAGCGCTCCATTCATTTTTATGGAGCTGCTGGAGACAGCAGTCCCGGAAGCTTCATAGAGAGTAATGGAGCGCTGGCCGAGCATGCGCACAAGCGTTCTATTCTCATGCAGCACTTCAGGGGACTTTGGTCCCCTGTTTTTCTCTTTTCTGGGGGTCCCACTGGTCTCAAACCCAGCAATCACACATCCTGTGGATAGGGGGTACATGTGTTTTGTGGGAAAACCCCTTTAAGTTTCCCCAGTTTCTGGAAAAGCTGGGAGACACTCTGACAACCAATATGGTCGCCATTACAATTTCCACAGAGGTTGTCACTCCGCTTTCCCAGACTCCGGAACAAAAAT
This sequence comes from Rhinoderma darwinii, assembly GCF_050947455.1. Taxonomy (NCBI): domain Eukaryota; kingdom Metazoa; phylum Chordata; class Amphibia; order Anura; family Rhinodermatidae; genus Rhinoderma; species Rhinoderma darwinii. Next base: position 20,480,539 of record NC_134696.1, read on the forward strand.
ATCTGTCTAGTTTAAATATATGTGGCCAATTTTGAAGACGGCGGTATTGAGCTCATTGATCTTCACTTTGAAACCCTATAAATATATATATATATATATATCTATCATACCAACATTCCAATCTAAAACTGTAAGACATTTGTAAGCTCCTCCCCATTGGTCGATCAGTGGTGACCCGGAACAGAATCACGAGGGGGGAAACATTAGGGTAACAATAATTATTTGGGATTATTATTGCATTTTTTTTTAAACCCTCTGGTCAGTAGATCCCATTTAGGACTAAAATAAATATTTTGACATAAACCATCAGCTTGTGATTTTTCCCTCCCTGTAATTTTTGGAGAATACAATAAAATTAAGCCTGGTAATAGACCGTGCTTTGTTCACTTAGGCCGAAGGAGAGAGACGTGGCTCATGGTTGCTATAGCAACCGGCCTGTCAGGATAGTTTTATTAAGGTCCAATGGTAATTCTTATTCCCAAAAGCATGTTGTCAGATCCGCTCTTAGTCAAAGTGCACTCGAAATATTTTCCATATTATTTTCTTGTACTTTCACGTAATGTATAATTGCGTTTAAATGCGGCGATTTTGGCAGTGATAGAGCTATGACACAGGGAGATCTACACGGAGCGAAGTCGTTCCCTTTCTTACTTCCCATCTAATGCTGATCTGAACTGTTTGTTGTGGTATATACTGTATATCTAGTGTAGTATATAACAGCTGCTTCAAATAGCCCCTCCCCAGACTGCGAATGTGCGTGTAATGTTAGCCAATATATTCCTATACCGCAACAATACAAAATACACAAAACATCAACCATCATTAATTTAAAATTTATTTATAACATAGTTACCAATATGGAAGAATTGGTTATAGTATCGCTGCGAGTGCCCCCCCATCATAAACAAAGCCTGAGAGTGCCTCCATAAATAAAGAGTGCCAGCCAGTGGATGCCCTCATAAAAAGTGCTGAATGCCTCCATTTACCATGCCCCAGCAGACTGGGCCAGTGTGCCCCCCCATAAATAGTGCCAGCCAGATTAAGAGCCAGAGAGTGCCCTCACAAAAAGGGCCGGAATGCCCCCCATATACAGAGCCAGACAGACAGTGAACCGTGCCAGCCAGAGAGTGAACCGTGCCAGCCAGAGAGTGCCCCAGTGAACCGTGCCAGCCAGAGAGTGCCCCAGTGAACCGTGCCAGCCAGAGTGCCCCAGTGAACCGTGCCAGCCAGAGTGCCCCAGTGAACCGTGCCAGCCAGAGAGTGCCCCAGTGAACCGTGCCAGCCAGAGAGTGCCCCAGTGAACCGTGCCAGCCAGAGTGCCCCAGTGAACCGTGCCAGCCAGAGAGTGCCCCAGTGAACCGTGCCAGCCAGAGAGTGCCCCAGTGAACCGTGCCAGCCAGAGAGTGCCCCAGTGAACCGTGCCAGCCAGAGAGTGCCCCAGTGAACCGTGCCAGCCAGAGAGTGCCCCAGTGAACCGTGCCAGCCAGAGAGTGCCCCAGTGAACCGTGCCAGCCAGAGAGTGCCCCAGTGAACCGTGCCAGCCAGAGAGTGCCCCAGTGAACCGTGCCAGCCAGAGAGTGCCCCAGTGAACCGTGCCAGCCAGAGAGTGCCCCAGTGAACCGTGCCAGCCAGAGAGTGCCCCAGTGAACCGTGCCAGCCAGAGAGTGCCCCAGTGAACCGTGCCAGCCAGAGAGTGCCCCAGTGAACCGTGCCAGCCAGAGAGTGCCCCAGTGAACCGTGCCAGCCAGAGAGTGCCCCAGTGAACCGTGCCAGCCAGAGAGTGCCCCAGTGAACCGTGCCAGCCAGAGAGTGCCCCAGTGAACCGTGCCAGCCAGAGAGTGCCCCAGTGAACCGTGCCAGCCAGAGAGTGCCCCAGTGAACCGTGCCAGCCAGAGAGTGCCCCAGTGAACCGTGCCAGCCAGAGAGTGCCCCAGTGAACCGTGCCAGCCAGAGAGTGCCCCAGTGAACCGTGCCAGCCAGAGAGTGCCCCAGTGAACCGTGCCAGCCAGAGAGCGTCCCAGTGAACCGTGCCAGCCAGAGAGCGCTCCAATAAATGGCTTTAGTGCCCCCATAAACTCCTAGAGAGTTCCCTCATAAATAGCCAATCAGAGCTCACCCATAAATCGAGCCAATCCGGGAGTTCCCCCATAATTATTGCCAGGCAAAGACTGCAGAGCTTTACAAATACGGATCTACTTTTGAGATGAAATGAACTTTTGTCAAAACAGGAGAGAGATTTGTGCTGCTGTGTTTTTCTCATCAATGATTGTCTGGTATGGATTCAATTGCAGCAAACTCTCAGCTGTGAGAAGTATTAGGTCTGTACAGGTTTTCAGCCCCTGAATGTAAACACTCACTGGGAAATGTAGATGGATTGTGCCAGTTTTAATTTAAAAAAAAATTAAATATCTAGAGGAAGATGTGACAAATTTACTGAGGCACGCGCCTCTTAATTCATTTTTCGCATGTTCGTCTGTCCGAGAGACACTGAGATTTCTGCTATAATTAACGTTAGTTTCTGGCGTAAATTATAGTGGTGGCCACGCCCCTTCTACAAATCTCCGCCCATTTCAGACAGTGACCACAAAACCGTGAACTTGAAAATGGTGAAAATTGTAAAAGTAGGTTTAATAGAAAGTTGCTGAACTTTTCATTATACAATGAGTAATCCTTATATACAGAAAACCGGAAACCCTTGATCCAGGGCCATCCCACAGTGTATAAAATGCCATCTGCTGGAGGAGATCCCCTTTAATTCTTGCTCATACTGATGTATTATCAAATTTATATTTCTTACATTGGATTTTCTACAAGAACAGTCAATATTTGTTAAGTTCTGGTTTGTTCCCCACTTGAATGATTTAGCCTATGAAATCTATAAGACTGGAGGATAACTCATCACTTACATTATTTGTGCTATCAGGGGACTGCGGGCGGCCGCTGCTCGAGATGCATAAAACAAGTGGGTTTATGGCTGGAGAAGCCGTCCTATGACTCCGTGAGATATTCTTCTAAATTGGAGACTTTAATGCAGACGACTGTCACGGAGAGGTCAGTATAAATGTCTCACCGAAGGATCCGATCACTATGGTAACATCCGAAGGTGGAGATATTAGAAAAAAAAACACGAAAATACTTCCTTTTGTCGTAAAAAATAGACTAAATCTGAGAGCAAGTTCTATCTATCTATTGTCGCTCTCACTATCTATCTATCTATCTCATCGAGTTTATTCTGCAGGCTTAGACCCACAACATGTGTATGCGCAGCATAGGGACCCACCTTATAAGTGTGGTCGCCTTGTCGTGGCAGGTGGGCTCACACAATTTGATCAGAATCTATCTCATATCTATCTATCTATCTCTCTCTCTCATTATCTATATATCTTTCTCATTATCTATCTATTATCGCTCGCTCTCATTATTTATCTCTATCTATATATCAATCTAACTAGTTATCTCATTATCTATATATTTCTCATTATAGAAATATATATATATCTATCTATGTATCACTTTTCCATTAAACACACAGATGTAGTTTTTATTATTTGTGTACCAGGCCTTAGGTCAGAATCTTGCTGCTTTTGTGCTTTCATTATTTCGGATAATAATTGCGCTTCTAGATAGAAGTTTTACAGCTTCATTTAATACATGGAAATCCTGACAGCAGCTCTTTATCAAGATGGAAAATATGAAGCCAGCATTGCCTCTGGCAGCCCCCTTCCCCGCCCCCACACATTGAGTAAATCCTTGTCCTTTTGAGCATTTTATATTGTTACGGTATATTATAGTTTTGCATCGATTCTAAAATATTATTTTAATATTAATTGCCTACATTGAAGAATTGGATAATTTACTGCAAATTGTTTGTGTCCTTGTCAAGTTATTTACTTCTATATTTCCTTCATTTCTTGCATATATTCTATTTTAAATTTTTATATATATTTTTTTTTTAGATATTTTAGGAAACTTTTCTTATTGTGTATTTCCCACCCATGAGTTGACAATACGGTTTTACAGGGTTAGAAACCAGGCTGCTGTGTTACAAAAACAGTAATACACCTGTTCACTGGGCTTGTGTGGTATTGCAGCTCAACCCCATTTAATAGACTACTCAATACCAGACAGGACCCATAGACAGGTGTGGCGCTGTTTCTTGAAGAATGCAGCCATGTTCTTCTAATCCTGTACAACCCCTTTAAGAGACCCCTCCCCCATTGAACCGTTTTCTGTGCGGCGATTCTTACAGTAATAAACCTAAAATCTATTAAAGGGGCTTTAGAACTCCTAAAAATTACCTCCAAATTACACAGAAGTTTAAAACAAACAAAAACAATAGTAACCGTAGATTTGGCGCTGTTCTCTGCTGTCATCATACAGAAATGTTTTGTTCAGCGCCACGTTAAGTCAGCCAATCAATTATCATAGCGGCGACATGACGTCCCTAGGGATATCACTGCTGCAGCCGGTGTTTCACCTGGCGCAACATGGCATTTCATTTCTGTGCGATCAAAGCAAGCAGCGGCATGACCCCGGACTGGGAATGGCGCCAAATTGAAAAGGTGAAAGCATATAAAAAAATTTTTTATAACATTTCAAGCTACTTGCACCTGTTATTTAGGGTTATGGAAACGTGATGGCATATTGATTAGATACAGTCACCAATGTGTGACCTGACCGTTGGGGTCTGACAACTGGGACCCCACTGATTCACACAATAAAGAGGCCCTTTAAGCTTCTTGGCAGCACAGTGCCGCTGCCGAACAGACCCTATTTTGGGAAATCCTACACAAATCGGTTCCAACATAAAGCTTGACCATAAGTGACGCAGTATAAAGAAGAAGCTAATGGGGGCACTGCACTTTACCAAGGCGATCTGATTTCGAAGACCCCCACTGATCAGACATTGATGATATCTAGCAATCTGCCTTCAATGTTATCGCATAGTCGCCAACAGTCCCAAAGAGGTCAATGTGCAATAATTTTGGGGGGCGCTCCCGGGTGGAAAGTTGGAGGGGTTTGAAATGTTTTGCAATTTGGTTCTCTTGGTTGCGGCCATATTGGAGGCAAACATTTCCTTCCTGTATTGTCTGTATAGACAGTACAGCAGGGTGTGTGTGCTTTATGGCAGCTGAAATTAATGAGCATCAATTGATAGAGAAATTTCACAGATTATTCTAGTCTCCTGGAAGAGATGGAGTACAGCCCCTCCTTCAGAGAGTGACAGGGGAGCTGCGTACCGGGCCCTATCTGCGTTATCTAGGCCTCCGGCAGTAAAATAAAGCGGTTATTGGCTCGATCACTAATGATAATGAGATGATTCTGCTCATTCTATTCCAGTCTGTGCTGCAAAGCTGAAAAGTGCGCTATGGAAATCTGAAAGTTTCAGCCTATTGTGACCAGTCTGAAAACTGCAATATAGCATGATATATTTACATAGTAACACCAAAAAAAAAAAAAATCGCCAACATTTTTTAAAATGTTTTGAATAAAAAGCTGATTAAAATAATATTTTTTTTCTAATAATATGATGATAACTTCATCAGTTACAGTGGCATCTGGTGTAAAATTATCCCAATCTCTGACCAATATTCCTATCACACGCCACATGTAACACAAACCATAAACCAAAGCTTATGATATGATTTCATTCCTAGATTAATAGATGAGGTAATGAGCTTTTTTTTATTATACTGTCAAGGGACATTCCTCCTTAATCTAAATTTATAATTGAATTTTAATTAAAACTTTTTAGCAACCAGTTCAGATTTAATGAATCTTCCATCTCACACCCAGGGTGCAGTGCCCAGGTACGTAAATTTCTGGAACTGTATAATGACACCCTAGAGGCTTAGAGAAGTTGTTGACTTTCCAACACGGAGCTGGAAAGGGATATGTGGTCTGTTCTGTGTGTGCGCTGTGTAATAGTAGTACGTTTTTTATATAGACCTCAAGCAGAAGGTTCACGTAAAGCGTTTTATTTTCTTCATTGCGGTGTTAGTAGTTAGGAATATGATACGACCCAAATATTACAGCAATCAATGCACCACTACCACGTGCCACCCCATATGTCACTAAGGCCATAACCTAATAATTGTTTAATTTAGCTTGCACTGATCCTGAGTTACAGCCTATATAATACTCCAGAGCTGCATTCACAATTCTGAAGGCTTCAGAGTTTAGAGCGTAACGGTCGTTCCAATTGGTTTCCCATAAATCAATAGTATAAAGTGGTGATAAGAAAAGTTGAAATATATTACAGATAAATCCCTCTTTCTCCAGTTATTAGTCTCTTCTCTCTTTCTCTCCACCCCCCCCCCCCCCCCCCATCTCCAGCAGCAGTGATCATTCACTCTGAATCCACTGAATAAAAATCAGTCTTCAGTGAGGTAGAGATGAAGACTGATTATTAACTCACGAGAAATCAGGTTACAGTTGCTGCCCATAGAAGTCTATTGAAAGGGTAGCAGGAGGGAGCATATGCAGAAACAGACAGAGACGCACAAAGACGCAGTTGTAGCTTCTAGTAAGTGTTAGGTCTCACCCCAGTGCTGGATCACAGCTACACTGTTCATTACTGTTGACTAATGTCCTCCATGCTGCTGTTTCTGAGGGTGTGCTACAGAGAGATAGTGGAGCAGGATGTTCTCTTCTGTATGTGTGCAGTGTATGGGAAACATCGTAGAGAGAACGGGAAATTAGAAATAGAGCCTACAGATCGGGAAAACTGCTGATAATGCTGAATACAAGTCATATAATGGCCAGAAATAGTGTTATTCCTGCTGTACAAATGGATTAGGACCTGTTCACATCACCGTTCATTTTCGTTACGGGGTACCGTCGGAGGTTTCCGTCGGATGAACCCCGCAACGGAAAGTGAAAGTGAAAGCACAGCTTCCGTTTCAGTCACCATTGATCTCAATGGTGACGGAAACATCGCTTATGGTTTCCGTTCATCACCATTCCGGCAGGTTTCCGGTTTTCCGACGGAATCAATAGCGTAGTCGACTCTGCTATTGATTCAGTCGGAAAACCGGAAACCTGCTGGAATGGTGACGAACGGAAACCATTAGCGATGTTTCCGTCACCATTGAGATCAATGGTGACTGAAACGGAAGCTGTGCTTTCACTTTCCGTTGCGGGTTTCATCCGACGGAAACCTCCGACGGAACCTCGGAACGGAAAGCAAGCGGTGATGTGAACCCTTAATCTGAAAAGTCACCTGCTATGTTTTTACAGTTTTTCTTGTGGGCTTTGCAGTCTGGATTGATATGATCATAGAACTCCTCAGTGGCTGGCTTAAAGGGTAAATAAACTTTCCGAAAACTTCTGACATGTCATAGTGACGTGTCAGAAGTTTTCATCGGTAGGGGTCAGGGCACTGAGACCTCCACTGATCTCTAAAACGAAGCTGCAGAAGCGCTCGGATGACCACTGAGCCTCTTGGTTTCTGATCGTCTTTTCTCGGAAAGCCAATGTAACTGTGTACAGACTCTATAGAAAGTCTATAGGCCCGTACACCATTACATCGGCTGTCCTCAGTGATCGGACTCCCACCGATCAAAACTTTTGACATGTCACTATGACATGTCAGAAGATTTCTGAAAGTTTACTTACCCTTTAATATTCTTATATGTAGTAGTTGGACATGATCTCCTATATAAAGCACTCTTGTTAATCTTTTTTTTCTTTTCAATAGATTTTTCTTAGAATTGCATGTAAGTGATTTTGAAATATTCACGTAATCACGATAGAGATGCAGTAAACTTTTTTTTTTTTTTTGCAGGGGCAAGAAGACTGACCAACAGAGCTACCCTTTGGTATGTCCCACTTTCTCTAATAAATGTGGACAAAATCATTGAAGTTCCTCCAATCCAGGTAATTTTTGATGTTCTCTGCTTAGCATGTTGTAGCTTAGTGGTCTATTGTGGATCCACCACCCCCAGCATTCCCAACCTATGGCCACAAAACTGATGTTTTTAAATTGAAGATACAAATCCGGCCTCCCACAGTTCCATGTACTACAGAACAGTTTGAAATATTTTTATATGTGGCGAGGACCTATAGTTCTGTTCATCCTGAGCTGTCTAGTTCATGAACCAAAATGCCAGAACTACATTAAAGACTGAAACTCACACAGACAAATCTGTAGAAGAAACGTAAGCAGGATGGAGAGGTATCGCTGCATTACAATGCACTGTATATTCCATTCATGGTCTGTAGAAAGCTGGGTGACAACGTCCTAGATCTTCCTACTGCTATACAAATAGGTTTTATTACTGCGGTAAATAAAGAGGTTCTTCATAGATGCCGCAGCATATTGACCACTGTGGATTAACCATACATGACGATTATTTAATCTTTGGACCACGCTGTGGATACAGGAAATTGGAAGGAATCCTTTGTGCAGCAGATGCTAAAACGGATCCGTAATTGGCAGATGCATTGCTCTTAACACAGTAAATATTTCAGACGCTAAGGAGTGTCCAGAGATAAAATGGAGGACAATTATGTAACCAATAAAATACTTACCGAGTCTTCTTAACTCATTCAGTACCTTTGCCCAGCAGATATTTGGTCCTATCAAAAGCTCTTGTTTTTGCATTCCAATTTGGTATTGGACTACATAGATCTGATTTTTGGTTTGTACATTTATTTGCATACATCCATTTTTTTCAGAATTGATCTAATTGAAATGCATAGTAATTAAAGGGTTAAAACAAATCCTTAACCTACGGAAGGATAGACCTAGACGGGCAGCTGTGGTGTTGGATAGACCCCATGAGAGGTGAACACAAGGATGTAAATCCTCACGTGAAGGCTTCCCAACATGTTAAGAAATCTTCTGTGATATTGCGAATGATCCCCTACATAACTTATGCCTTTGCCCCTTGTTATACAGCGCCCCCAGAGGCTTTAATTAGGTTGTACAATGTGTAGAACCCATTACAGATATGAATCTCCATAGCCGCTGTAATTGCACCGTTTCTGGGCAACGCCAACTGATCATTTGACATTTGCAGTCCATTAAAAGTCTATACGGTATTATGTGGGCATGATAGCCTCATGACGTTGGCTTCTGTTGGGGTGTGAGTCAAGAAAAAGAGGGTTGCGCAGCACTATTCCGATTAAAGTTGGTTGTGGCGTTTGAGTAAGGCTATGTTCACACTGCCGTCAGAGGCTCTGTCCGAAACCTCCATCGGCAGTCCCAGGAGATTTGACGAAAACCACAATGTGTGCAACCGCTCTGGCTATGGTTGTGGTTTCCATTAGGAATGGAAACCACTGCACAAGTTTGGACAGCGCCTTACATGGCCTTCAAATGATAGGCATTACGTATAGCGCTGACCTATCTTATTCAAGCATGAATGACTTTTTTAGTCCTAAGATGGAGAGCCGTTGTCCTAATGTAAAAAGCACCTTGGGTTTCTTTTATGACTACCAGTTCTCTACGTTGACCTCAAGACTTAGACGTGAGGTAAATTTTCCCAAGATAAATTCCCCGAATAATGTTACCTGAAAGACCTGACGAAAGCTCACTCGATGGAGAAAGGGGTTGCCTATAGCAACTAGGAAGTCAGATGCGTAGTCATACAGACTTAGTGGTCAGCAGGTGGTATGGCATTGGCAGGAAGGAAAGCAGTCATGAACAGGCATTAGTTGGCAACCGCAGGTAGCAAGGCACCACTGGCATAATTCCATTCAGGCAAAGGTTTTCCCTCAAATCGGTCAAACAAGGTACCAAGGGGTTGGGCAAAGGAGAAGTCAGGCCTAAATCGGAGATCAATAGATACAAGTGGCGGTGTAAGGGTATGTTCACACGGCCTATTTACGGACGTAATTCGGGCGTTTTTGCCCCGAATTACGTCTGAAAATAGCGCCTCAATAGCGCTGACAAACATCTGCCCATTGAAAGCAATGGGCAGACGTTTGTCTGTTCACACGAGGCGTATATTTACGCGCCGCTGTCAAATGACGGCGCGTAAATAGACGCCCGCATAGAAGAAGTGACCTGTCATTTCTTTGGCCGTAATTGGAGCCGCTATTCATTGACTCCAATGAATAGCAGCGCTAATTACGGCCGTAATTGACGCGGGGTTCAAGCGCCTGCACATGCCGGTACGGCTGAATTTACGGGGATGTTTTCAGGCTGAAACATCCCCGTAATTTCAGCCGTTACGGACCCCCGCCGTGTGAACATACCCTAAAGAAGACGCAGGATGTTTGCTGGACACCACGCAGAAAGCAAAGGAGAAAAGACAGTCTTGTAGATGAGGAAAATAGGACTATGCGTTTCGAGAATGGACTGTTCTCTTTATCAGGTTCAGTCATAACACATAGTGGACACTGGACCATTATTGGTCAAAGAGTCTGATACAGGAGTGGACGTAACATAAGCTACCCAACTGAGCTCCATTTTACTTGGTCTTCTTTGATGAGCCTTGCCATCTGGCACAAGTCAATAGGCCCCATGGACGTCATCTTCCACACACCTTCAAAAACATTATTGATGATAATTCTGTTTGACTTCTTTTTTTCCCAACCATATAAGAGTATTATCCAAGGACCAAGCAGAAATCATTTTGTAGATTTACCCATTGGAGTTTGTTGGCAGGAGCAAACCACATCATTTAGAAAACCCTTTGGCGTTTGTGCGCAGGAAAGCTTTTCAGTGACAATGAAAAGGCAGCGTGATACCCGAGCATGCCAGAACCGAGGTTTAATTCTGTATTTCAGTCGGAAAATGGTCAAATTAATTGCGTAATTGAGCTGAGTAGAATGAGCAGGATTTTATTTCTGGGTTGAAGGAGAGGTTTCCGACTAGAGGGCTCGATGGAATTTGTGTTTTCAGTGAGTCGTGTAGCTCAGTGTCTCTGCATATGAGGGCTTGGGAAGCAAAACACATTATAATGGTTAATATGACGAAGAAATGTGATCTGTGGAGCACAGACGGGAAAAAAATTGCAAACCCGAAGGGAGTTCAGGGGGTAGTATTAATGAGGCATATGGAGAACTATAGGTAAGTACAGACAGGACCCACTGGTGGGCCATAGTCAGAATGTGCCCCTTTACACACTATGCTCCGTTCAGAAGAATATCCACCAGAGAAACCAGAAGTGCATCTCCCTATGACTTTTCTTATTTGCCCCATACACAGTACCTGCCAGAGTGTCCATATTAACAGGCACTTCCAGGGCATTGGGCTAAATGGATTGATCACTCAGGATTGGCATCGCCTGCACTGCTCAGAATCCATATGTTAGGGGAACTTCAGGGAGGGGGCGGTTTGTGATACAGGACAGGATAGCAGTACTGGGACGTGTCATATCCAAATCGGGAAGGTCCTTAAGAGGAGCACTTGTGGCTGGAGGACGGCCTGTATATAACTATTAATGTACTCTGCCACGGGACAGTTGTATAAAGAAACATAGGTGGCTGCTTCTTCCATTTACAATGACTGAAAATAAGGGGTATAGGGCTGGGGGGGGGGGGGGGTTGTCAAGGGAGGTTCGCTTCTTTTGTTTGTTTATGGAATTCCTGTACACATGTATTATATTATGTACGATGTCATGGATATGATATGCTGGATTTCCTGTATTGTGTAACGTTGATAAACTTGAATTGAAAAAAAAACCACACTAGTACACAGTAATTGCCAGAGTGCCCCCATAATCAGAGCCAGACCGAGTGTGTCCGTATACACTGTCAGAGAGTGCCCGCATCTACAGTGCCTCAACCTGAGAATGCCCCCATATACAGTGTCACTTCCAGAGAATTCTCCCATACACCGTGCCTGCTAGTGTCCCTATTAACAGTGCCTTCCAGAGTGCCTAATACACAGTGCTTGCCAGAGTATCCCCATAATCAGAGCCAGACAGAGTGTGTACTTATACATCGTGCCAGACAGAGCATGCCTCCAAATACAGTGTCACAACCAGAGAACGCTCCCATACACAGTGCCTGAAAGAGAGTTTCCCCATAATCAGTGGCCCAGCCAGACAGTGCCCCCATATACAGTGGCCCAGCCAGGGAATACAAAAATATTCAGCTTTTCCTGTCATTCCCATGCAATCTAGGACATTTTATTTGTGCACCTATAGGAAGGGAAGGATGATGCGCCCCGGACAACTTCTTCTTCGCCTACCCCTTGTCATGGCTTTGATCTACCCGGCAATCACTGATCATGTCGTGGTACAGTCGAGGGGCACATATAACTTTTTCCTAGTTGGCATCGTATGGAGAAATACGGCAGAAAGAACCTCAGAGGTCTTTACATATTGAAACTCAAGACAAGTAAGACATTATCCACAACCTGGACGGTGCACTTATATTGACACATTAATAATGCAGGAAAATGTCTTATTCTTGTATATTGTCCCATTAACACGGAGAAGACGCTTTTAGGACTCTCACGGTGGGACTGCTGGATAAACAAGGGCTTTAGGCATTTCACATTGAACATAAAAATCCCTGATGTTCAGCTTGTGTAATAGAAATGTTTGGAGCTGTGATCAGGTTGTCTTTTTTTCTTACACCCTGGGTGAAAAACATGTCATTTTACCAGTCGTTCTTATACAGCGAGCCAAGTTAAAATGATTATTTTTTGGCTGCCTCTAGGAAAGCAATTATTGCAGTAAAACCTACAGTAGATCCCTATAAAACCGCAGTATATAGCAGGGCGCTCCTGTCAGTGTTCTTGTGTCTATTACATTTTATTTGTATTGTCCTCCGTTACTGGGGACGCCACCATTTAGGGGCCACCATGATGCTATCCCTACCACGCGTGATTCTCCTTACATTTTCTTCCTAAAAATCTCATCACAAATACAGATTATGGTATTATTTGGACTTTCTATAGCACTGTATAGAACTATTATATGTTCACTATATGGCACTTTGATGTGAGCATTATATGGCAGTATTATGTAGGCTCTGTATAAAACTATTATATGTTCACTATATGGCACTTTGATTTGAGCATTATATGGCAGTATTATGTAGGCTCTGTATAGAACTATTATATGTTCACTATATGGCACTTTGATGTGAGCATTATATGGCAGTATTATGTAGGCTCTGTATAGAACGATTATATGTTCACTATATGACACTTTGATGTGAGCATTATATGGCAGTATTATGTAGGCTTTGTATAGAACGATTATATGTTCACTATGTGGTACTTTTATGTGAGCATTATATGGCGGTATTATATAGGCTCTGTAAAGATCTATTATATGGCACTTTGATGTGAGCATTATATGGCCGTATTATGTAGGCACTGTATAGAACTATTATATGTTCACTATGTGGCACTTTTATGTGAGCATTATATGGCGGTATTATGTAGGCTCTGTAAAGATCTATTATATGGCACTTTGATGTGAGCATTATATAGCCGTATTATGTAGGCACTGTATAGAACTATTATATGTTCACTATGTTTCACTTTTATGTGAGCATTATATGGCGGTATTATGTAGGCTCTGTAGAGATCTATTATAGGGAAATTTTATGTGAGCATTATATGGCGGTATTATATAGGCTCTGTAGAGATCTATTATATGGCCTATTTATGTGAGCATTATATGGCAGTATTATGTAGGCACTGTAAAGAACTATATATTCACTATATGGCACTTTTATGTGAGCGTTGTATGGCGGTATTACGCAGGGACTGTAAAGAACTATTATTATATGGGCACTGCTTGGTATTTTTAATTGGCACTGAATGTTGGTATTATTTAGGCATCCTATGGTACTATTATTTTATTAGCATTCTGGCAGGGAATAGACCTCATACATGTTGTGCCAGGGGCCTCCGCAGAGCTTGATCTCACCCTTCTGCCACCCATAGACTGTAATGTAAAAAGAAATGAAACGCTACCTAGGTTCTTTTTTTGGGACTCAAGATGAGAAGTCTTACTAGGGGAAAAGTTTTTAACCCTAATAGGGCTTAAGAGTTTTAAGTGAACTCCCCCTGTATGGAGAGTCTATGAATCCATAAACCGTGCTAATGCTCCTTTAGGTAAAATATCTGTCAAATTTGTTGTGTGAATCCAGAAGGAACCAAAAACATTCCATAATTTGATGGAGAATTTTAAAACCTTTTAATCATTTTATTATGTAACAACTGGAAACTTTCCCATATTTCATGTTCAACCGAAATTAAATTTCTTCTGTCCAAATGAGATTTTATTGTTAACTGTTAGGACAGAAATGAATTTGGATCAGGAATTCGAGTGAGCAACCAAATTCTTCTAGCAGAAATCTCAAATCCACGTCTGCTCTGTAGTTCTAGTCTGATAATTTGTTTTTTTGGCCGGCCAAATTCCATTTTTCCATCACAACGTTTACTTGATAGCTAAGCAGAAAAATACGCTTTAGTGGAATATCGGAATCAAATTTTCCACTGCTGTAAACACGGGGGATTTGTATATGAGAGCAAATCAACTCGCGTGACTCACGTGTGACTCAATTATCACCACGTTTACATCATGTGATGTATCTGAACATCTACATTGCACTTTCCACTACATCTAAATACAGGATCCCTTTCCTCGCAGCGGCACAGTGTCCAGAGACAGACTTATTCGAGATGATCTTGGTCAAAACCAATAAGAACCGTAGTATGGGACTTGGTCTGTTCCACTTAATTGTTGCTAGCGGTATAGAGATAAAATATTTTTCCAGTTACATATGTTTCCTTTTATCACTTGCAATAAGTTCTTAATTCCGTAAGAATTTTAATTCCAATTATCCTCTGAAGACTACAGTATATTTAGAAGTATGGTGAATTCAGCTCCCAGCGTGCTGCAGAGCATCAATCAAAGTTAAAGGGGTATACCCATCTTAAACATTTATGGCATATCCACAGGTTTTAGAATGAGTTATGGAAACAGCCGAGCACAGCTCCCCACCTCTGGGACCCGCACTTATTAGATATTTATGACATACCCTGTGGATACACCTGTAATGCCTGCAGGCGGAATATCCCTTTTAAAGTGTAACTAAACTTATAAAAAACTTTTGACATGTCAGAAGTTTTGATCGGTGGGGGTCCGAGCACTGAGACCCCCACCGATCGCTAAAATTAAGCGGCAGAATCGCTCGGGGGAGCACTGTGCCGCTTAGTTTCTAATCGGCTTTCTTCGGAGCGGTATAAGGGCTCAATAGAAAGTCTATGAAGCCAGTACGCCGCTCGCTTGGCTTTCCTAGGAAAGCCTATCAGAAACGTAGCAGCGCTCAACCCCACCGATCAAAACTTCTGACATGTCAAAAGATTAGTTGCCTTTTAACTAAAGCTTCAGCTATGGTGGAGTTACCCTTTAAGCCGCTAATGCCTTCTCGCATATATGGTAAAGAATGTGATTAATAGCTTTGCGGACTCGTTTTAGCCGAAAGACAGGACG
This sequence comes from Rhinoderma darwinii, assembly GCF_050947455.1. NCBI lineage: Eukaryota > Metazoa > Chordata > Amphibia > Anura > Rhinodermatidae > Rhinoderma > Rhinoderma darwinii. The sequence goes on from NC_134696.1 coordinate 20,495,952, forward strand.
TGAAATGTTTGATTTATACATGAGTGCCGGGTTGATGATGTCATAGTATCTTATATGACTTCGTTCATAGCTGTGTTGTCCATTTGGACCCCGCTCTGAAACACATGAGGAACGAACAGAGCAGACGCGCCATATGGGGATTGAACTTTTACAGTAATTCACTTCTCAAAAAGTTCAGTTTGTGACTCTGGTACTTAAAAAGATAGAAGGAAGCCATTATAGATATCAATGGTCTTTATTTTGTTTGATTTGTTGTCTCTAATATTTCCCTGGAATGCTTGTGACTTTGTTCAGACAGATGTAGCACACAGCTGTGATGTGAAGTTTTGTTTTTTGTTTTTCTTTCTTTTCACACCTTGTTTTCTGCGCAAAAAATGTGTTTTCTTCAAATGACAAAGTCACAAGACTGACAATGTGCTATTTATATTCTATTTGGAAAAATACCAGGCGCACTAATGATTTATTGAGAGAAGCGTGACCGTACGATGGCTGTGAGTCACCCAGAAGACATTTTTCTTAACATTATTAAACTTGTTAGCAAGAAGTTTAGCCAGCATCTTCCTTAAAGGGGTTCTCTACGTTGGACAATCCCTACTTGTTAGACGGGTTCCTTGACAATAAGCAGATCACAAAGTACTCCACTGCTGGGACCCCCAGCGATCAGTCTAATCTGTGGAGAAACCTGGCAGTAAGTGTTCAATTTCTCTACAGCGCCACCACAGGGGAAATTAAGCATTACAGCGTCCATTCATATCAATGTGTTGTCTGTGTGATACAGGACAGGTCCTCCCGAGCGATAGACACTCTCTGTAACCGCTCTCCACTGTTGCCAAGAAATGAGGATCCTGAATGGGGGACCCCCCTCTATTAAATCAGAATTCACTAATATGACAATGGGTTTCTAAACTGGACAACTGCTTTTAATATAGCGATGTATATTCCATAGCTACTATGGTAATCTTGCTAACCTCCGAGTCAGAGCGGCAAGAAAAATGAGGCGATCATGCTAATCTTGTCCAGGAGTAACATATGGAGCTTCAATAACAACAAGGACTTAGAGCTCCTATTCTTAAAGAGGTTGAATGTAAATATGCATTGATGACTTCTGCTTAGACTAGAACATTAATGTATTATTAGTTGGTTTTTGATCCACGGGACCCGCAATGAAGAGTGGCACCTCTCACTTCTATGTTCTCCAGGCACATTGGCTCGTCTATATATACGGCTGTGCCCTCACATAACAGCAGAACAAAGGGGCTCAATGAGGGTGATGCATGAAGGGATGAGCCACTTTGCCTGGATGAACATTATATCTGTGGGATTCCTGATCGTCAAAACAACCCCCCCCCCCCCCCTACAATCACACATCAATAGCCTATCTTGAGGACGATTATCTCTATATTCTTGCTATATTAGCCTCTTCAAATCTTTCAAAATATGTCCAAAATAAGAATGCTTTATTCTGGTCTTATTTTTGTCGAATGCACTTTATTTGGTCATAGGTTCCACTTGCTTGTCCTCCTAACTGTCCATGATATTCTCAAATTTTCTTCAACCTACAAGAGGGAAAAGTGAGTGCATCCCGCCATGCCCTGTAAGGCAACATTACATGCCAGACGTTCGTTGACAGGCAGAGGCCACCAATGAATGGGGAGGAGACCCCCCGCTATATCATCTAGATGACCATAAAGTGTATATGGACAGGGGTTCTCAACTAATTAGTAGGATTTTTAGTTCAAGACTAAAAGGTAAATTGCAGTACTTTGTAGATGGCCAAAGGTCTGGTTTTCTCAATTCTTCTTACAAAAGAGAAAACTGCCATCAGCCATGTAGCCAATGTCTTCCCCTCTATTTTGTCGGTGATATATGTAGTTGTCTTCTAGGTCAGGTTACTTTTCTGCATAGAATATTTATTTTCTTTATGAATTAGTAAAAGGAATATTTTTTGTAGTATGAGAAGACGGAGGAAGAAGAGGAAGGAAAGAAGAGATACGAAAATCAGAAATTAGAGCGTTTTGAAACCAAACAGAGGAACGGCGAATACATTGTGCCAGTCGTTAACCCAGGTAATTTAATATGTCTTCTATTTATTTTATGTAAAACCAAGTATGGTCTATCTCGCTGAAGAGCCAGAAATTGGAGATCACTGCTCTAGACAAGGCACTACCACTGCTTCTAGGTGGCCTGGGCAGATCTAGAAGGGCAGAAGTTTGATAAACTGACTTGTTAGAGGGTTATCATCCTATGACCGTACCACAATGAAAGTCACTTTAGTAAGTCCCCATTAGAACGAGTCCGTATACTTATGGCCATGTAGTGTATTTAGAGCACACAACCTATTACTGTAAAGGTATTAAAGGGATTGACCATTTTTGAATAGTACATTTTCTAACTTTGTGTTCCCCTTTCCGGAGTTGATCATGAAAAGTGCATTTGGGTCACCCTACATGGAAGCCCATAACTCCACATTGAGCTGTCAACAGACTTTAATGTGCTTGGCCGCTGATCTGAGAGCCATGTCTGGGAGGACATTTTTTCCCCGGCAGGTCATTAAGAAGGCACGTTACAACCTACCCTTAAAGATTGTAAAATACCATAAAAATATAGCCATTCATGGTTGTTGTGTAAGAAAACCGGTCTTCTCTAAATCTTCAGCAATGGGACAAAAGGTCCCATCTGGACAACTTCTTAGAATAATGATGTCCCAGCAAATAGGCCAGACTTCTCTAACCCCCAGTGATCAGCTCTTCTCACATGGTGAAGCTCCAAGTGGGTGACCATGAAATATATGGTTGTATTGTCCACCAGAGAGGGAGTCACCTCTAGCTCATAGACGCAGGGCTTGAGTGGAGGTCTTCTCTCTATGAGGTCCATGTGTCGGTGTTGTAATAGATATGGACCGGGGTTGTCCCTTTTTAGGTTTCGGGTAGGAACAGATCTCTGATTTGCCATTCGTCTTGTGAGACATCTAGTTGACGGCCTAAAACATGTATTTTATTCCATACTACTTCTGTTTGTTCCCAGCACAAAGGTATTGATGATATTTCTATGAGGCCAAGAACCTTGGCGCCATTAGTAATGATAGTTATTGGATGAATTAACAGAACTGAGCCTCTCTACAAGTCTATTCTATTCTTTAATATTTAGTTACGTCGAATGGGCTGTAGATTTCATTTTCTTAACCTTTTCCCGTTTCTGGCTGAAGGCTGCGAGTTAAAAGATTAGTGTCTGTTCTGCTACAAGGGACTTGTCAAGTTATGTTTGCAGCCTTGACTGCTGTATAAAAAGTGACGAGAAACGAATTGATCTAAGCAGTTTTCCTGCTTTAAAGACAAGTATGACCTTTTATTTTGTATCTCGAGACCTTCTTTGAATACTTGGTTATGTTTGGTCCAAATCCTATAGAGTCTCTTCTGCCATTCGAAATTAAGTCGCACCCTCTTCTCTCTTTATCTGAAGAATGTAAAATGCAAGGACGCCAGGCAGGAAGCATCAGAAAAAGAAGCAAAAATAATGTTAAGTCGAAGAAATGGCTTGAAGATGATAACACTACTGAATGAAAGATCTCGCTTTTTCGCCAAAGCAACTTTTCCCTCCCTGTTAATTTGACTTCGCTTTAAACTTCCAGCGCAGAACGAGGATTCGGGCAGTCGTACAGATGTTGCTTAGCAACATTTCACAAGGGGTCTGCAAGTTGCTTTTGTCCGCACCCTGACAGATTGCGCTGTCTTACACAGGCATCACCGTCTTTCTCCATGTATTGATGGCTCGTGATGTCTATAAATCCTGCACAAAAGAAACCGTGATACCCAAGTCATATAAAACTCATTCTAAGTTTCTCTTAATGAACCTTCTACAAACAAGTAAAGGTAATGGTCTTGTACTTAAATGGTGCAAAGGTCCCAAAGGGCACCTGTCGCCAGCACAGGCCCATCTTCATTAGGTCATGACAAGGTGGTATAATTTCCCCCACTAAACAGCCTCCTAAAGTGTTCTTCAGGGGTGCAGAAATTAGTATGGAGTTGAGATATTCTTTAGCCTTAAATCTTTAGAAATAGGTAGAGAAATCAGAGTTTTTCTTTAAGCCCCCTATTGGCTACGATGGGCATTGCTCAAATGCTTTAAAGGGGTTGTCCCATCTTGGACAGCTATGGCATATCCACAGGTTATTCCAGAAGTGTCCAATTGATCTGGTTTTTACCTCTGGGACTCACTCCTATGTAAAGAACGGGGGCCCCTGACCCCCTTCCTACCTTCTCCCACTGTAGCCAGCTACCAAGTTCCGGAAACCGCATAGCTCGCTGTCATTCACTTCTATGGGAGTTACGGGAACAGCGTAGCTCAGCAAGCTTGGCTGTTTCCGTACTCCCTGCCACCTCGTAATTCAGTTGCCGGGGAAGAGTGACAGTGGGAGATGGTAAGACGAGGGTCAGGGGGCCCTATTTTAAAGATAGATTCGGGTGCCAGAGGTGGCATACGGACGATATGACAAAAATGTCTGAGGTGGGAATACCCTTTTAATTCCTAGATAGTGCATGCCCTTATAGTAATTGGGATTTTCAGATAAACCTATTGATTACCTTAATCTCCTGACCTTATTTTAAGGACATGTGGATGTTTATGGTTTCCATAGCTATAAGTGTATATGTCGTCTCCAAACCATTGTATAGCCAATGATTTCAATGACTATAGAGGCTATGAGTGAGACAGAGCATTGATGAAACTCATTTCAGTATGATTGATTCAAATGGGCTGTCGATGTTTTTGGTTTTTTTAAATGCTAGTATGCACTAGGCCCTCAAAGGAGATCAGCAGTCAACCAATGCAAATAATTAAAGTGAATCTGTAAGATCTCTTATCTGAGGGCAGCATAGAATAGAGGTGGAGGTGCTGAGTTCAGGGATATCTACTTTTCTATGATTTGGTTCAGTATTTTCTTGTAAAAAGCTGTTTAATTGCTGCCAGGACTCCTAGAGAGAGCCTGTGAGTCCTTCTTCCCCCGCCCACACACAGTGATTGGCTGCCTGTATAAAAATTTATACCGGGAAAGTTGTTGTCCCTGTGTGTGGGCGGGGGAAGAAGGACTCACAGGCTTTCTCTATGAAACCTGGCAGCAACTAAACAGCTTTTTACATGAAAATACTGAATCAAATCATAGAAAACTATATATCTCCGAACTTGGCGTCTCCCCCTCTATACTTTTCTGCCCTCAGATAGGAGATCTGACAGACTCACTTTAATTATTTGCATTGATTTACTGTTAATTTAAGTATGCGAAACCAGTCCGTAGATATGACCCTTCTCCAAAAGATGAAGCTTGTTGAGATTGGGCACGTATGGCTTGTCTTATTTTGAGGAAAAAAAAGATGACAGAAATCAAATCTCATCTTGTAAAATGAGACCTTGAATATAACAACAATTACGGAGGAGACGGGCGTTGTTGCCAATTCTTCTGGTGTTTTATTTTCTATGAAGACTCCTGTAAACAGAAACCACATGAATCTGATCTGATGTTCCAAATCGAGCATTTTATTACTTTGTACCTTGAGAGTGAAGTTTGAGATCTCTGTGGTAACCCGACCTCATATGCAGCTGGCGCCAGCGTTTATTGCTTTTGCAGTTCCTGTGGGTATTGACATGGGTAGGTAATACAAGAAATATTGGTCCTTTATGTAACCGGAAGACCAATCTTTATTTGATAGAGATTGAATCTGCCATTGCTGCCGGGGTCATGTCTTATCACTCTGACTTCTTGTATCCGAGATTTTTTTTCTCTCTCTTTCTTAAAGTGAACTCCACTATGAAACTACTTTACAGAATATGTAAACAGACCGCTAAATAGCAAATCCTAAATATGTTATTGTTGGGGGTCGTTTAGCATATAAAGCCGCTGGGGGGAGGGGGCAGATTTTCTTCCTTGCTATCTGTCTGGAGGTTTTTGTCTATTTAAAGGGGTTGCTTGCTTTGGGTATTCCTTATTTTGTTAAGAGTTTCCTAAAAATAAGGTAATTGCAAGGTGTCCTGCTGCTGGGACCCTCAGCGATTTTTACCTTTTGAGGAAATCGGCAAGCCTTTCATTTCCCTACAGCGCCGCCACAGGGAATACGTAGCATTACATGGTGTCCGTTGAAATCAATTGGATGTCCACGACAAGTCCTCCAGAGAGAGACTGTCTTTAGCTCCAGTCCAGCTAATAGGAGTTCCTGAATGAGGGTCTTCTCACTGTTAATGCAGAATGCTCTCATCGGGTATTTGTGCAATGTTTTCCCCACCACAGATATTAATCACGTCAGTAGGTTGGGTTCAGACCACTAGAATTGGAGGGCTGCAAACTGTTTGGTTTTTAATTGGCATAGTTCTTCTAAGAACCCCGTAAATGGGAATGTGTTGCTGTTCCGGGGCGGTAATGGCACTAAGTATGTGAAAAGGTCAAAGGTGTAGAACTGCAACGACTTTGTACTAAGCCTTGGTCAGGGTCCGGGTAGTTGGACCCCCATCGATCCACATATCCTATTTACCATCAATGTCTGTAGTGGGAATACCCATATGTTTATAGTAGTTATAGCAGCAGATTGCATGTTGTTGTTTTAGTTTAGTCTTCCTGGTAGTTCTTTTCTCTTAAAACAGGGGTCAGCACCCTTTGGCATTTCGGTTGTTGTGAAACTACAATTCCCAGCATGCCCTGACAGCCTTTAACTGGAATAATAAAGCCTTTGACTCTCAGGGCATGCTGGGAATTGTAGTTTCACAACAGCTGGGGTGCCGAAGGTTGCCGACCTGCCTTACAAATTAGGTTTGGCATTCTTATCTAGCATTGCCTGATAATCTAGAATATTGGATAATCCGGCACCTGTTCGATCCTATTGAAGCCAGATGAAAAGAATTTTGCTGTATTTAGAAGACCATTAAAACGTGGCTTCCGTAATACTTATATTTTTTCTTTCTTGTTCGTAATGTTATTGCATCAGACAGACAAAATAAAGGTAAGTGATCGATATACGGAAACTCCGCTGCCTGTTTGTATCTGTGTCCATAAATAAAAAGCAAAAAGTTTCATAAAAATCTCATATGGTCTACAACAAAATGGAAACTTACATTGAAATAAATGAAAGAGTTTTTTTAAGCAATGGAAGAATTGGATGAATGTTAAGACCTCTAAAATAAATCCACTTATTTGCTGATCCTGGGTTATTCTCCAGTGTTATCGTTGGCTTCTTTTTTATGGGAATTGTATTTTTGTGCCATAAGGTGTCCAGCCAGTTGTATTTTACTAGTCAACCTGTACTGCTAGCATTATGCTGCCTGCTCCGTAACAGTTACAGCTTTTCCTATAAGATCTATTTATTCCCAAGAAAGTAAAAATAAAAAAAATAAAGGCACTCCATGGGTATATTACGTCTATGTGAAAGGAACCCACAAGGAATTGGAGACCCGGCTGGACATGTATTAACCTTGTAGTGTTGTGCTATTAAGGCACATCACTGCGAGAAGGCCAAGAAGTAATGGTCACTCTACGGTGATGGCGGTGCGGAAGGAACCAAGGATCCCGGCTGCAGTGCTAGCTGGAACAGACATTATAGGTTCCTTACAACTAACCGGACGAGGGCTGGTGGTCTGGTGGTGGTTGAGCAAAAGAGGGACTAGGATCAAACGCCCTCCCCCAATCTTATGTGATTTACATATTACCAGCATGGTGGCCAGGTATCATGTATACGTTTAATTCATTTCCATTTTCAAGATTTCTGCTTGCTTGCAGTGAACAAATGCATACTTGTTTCCATTGAAAATTCCTACAGACTTTATACTTCTTCTCACAGCTGAGTTTTCTGCAGTCAGAGTCAGACTGACCCACGAGTACCAGAGGATCATTTTGTGGGCCCCGGTTCTTGCCCAATAATGGTCTCCAGGTCTAGCAAAAGGCATTACGATTTGGAGGTGACTTTGGAGCCAATCTCTTGCCACTAGGGTCTATTTCTTATTGATTCATTCATAAATAACCTATTTCGATTTTGATGATATGTGTGTACAATGAAATTTAAAGTGGAGGTACACCTGTTCTGTGTAGATAGAGGGGGGTCCTCAGAATCATGTCCTCTCGTGGACCCCAGGAACCCCAGTCCAACATTGTCCGTCTACAACCAGTCTAGGCAATCCTCTGTGAGCTCTGTATGATTCCTGTAAAGGGTTAAACTAGTGGTCGCTGGGTAATGCTCGGAGAGGACTATCCTCAAATTGCTCTGTGTTATATTGATAACCGATCATCCAAACTCATGGTTACAATGAAATCTTTCCCGTCATTATATTCCCGCACTGAAATCTTTGTATTGTTCCAAATTGCCGAATGTAAATGTAACAATTATCTTCTCTTCTCTGCGGCGATCAATCCTTCGTACAATAGACCAGCGATACCTGCGTTCTGGAACTATAGCAGTGATGTCATTTTATCCACGTTTTTCCTGATTCATCCCTCGCCGTTCTCCACGGTGGATGCACTTTAATTGATTTCAGGTGAAGCCTATTCATGTAACAGGACGCCGCATCAAACGCTCCGCTATGAAGATATTCGTCTCCGAGGTTGATCTTGCAAGGAAGACAATATTACAATATAGGAAAGAATCCAGTCCTGAGAAATGAATTCCTGCAATGTTTCTGTTCACTGCAGCTGTCACCGGGGTTGTCATTGGGTAAAGCGCGTGTCTCCAAATCCTTAAATTAGAACAAACTATTGCATTAACCTCGACTTCTTCAGGAGAATATGCTTGGGAGGACATCCGTGTGTATTAAGAGTGCGCGGAGTCTGTATTGGACTCTTTGGCATAAACTAGTGTCTACCTTTGCCCGAAGGAACATTGCTTTGGGTCTACTCCTACGCCTTAAAGACTATGTACACCTTTTTGAAATCGTTTATTTTTTATTTTTAATAAAAATGTCTATTTGTGTGATTGGTTTCACTTTCAAAATACTTTTTTCTTAAAGGTTAACTAAACGTTCAACAAACTTCTGACATGTTCTAGTGACATTTAAAACCAAAAAGAGACCCCCACCAGTCGCTAAAACGAAGCTGCAGAAGTGCTTGTGTGAGTGCTGAGCCGCTTCGTTTCTGTTCGGCTTTTTACGGAAATCGATGTAGCGGAGTACGGGCTCCTAGAAAGTCTGAGTTCGTACACCTCTACATCGGCTTTCTGAAAAAAGCTGACCAGAAATGAAGCGGCTCAGCACTCATACACAAGCGCTTCTCCCGCTTCGTTTTAGCGATTGGTGGGGGTCTCAGTGCTCGGACCACCACCAATCAAAACTTCTGACCTGTCACTATGACATGTCAGAAGTTTGTTGAACGTTTAGTTACCCTTTAAAAATTATTTTTACTTTTTGAGATACAGCTGCATTGTATCCTGTATACAGAGCAGCTGTATCGTGTGCACTGAGACCTTAATCTGTCAGTCCCGCGGGACTGAAGGGTTCAGTGTCAGCGGGTCCTGCGTGTCTCAGACGTGATTGGTAACCGCTCGATCCTGTGTGTCAAAGTTATGAACTTCGATGTGATCGATAAAAGCTTGATCCTGCATGTCCGTGACACACAGGACCCGCTGTCACTGAACCCGTCAGTCCCGCGTGACTGACAGATTAAGGTCTCAGTGCACGATACAGCTGCTCTGTATACAGGATACAATGCAGCTGTATCTCAAAAAGTAAATATAATTTTTAATAAAGTATTTTGAAAGTTGCACAAAACACACTGATAGATGTTTTTGTATAAAAAAAATTTCTCAAAGGTTTACATAGTCTTTCAATTTCATGGTAAGCCTAGGACTCCTTCCAGATCTTCCATCACGTCACTGCTCTAATGCTCTGTCCACCCCTAATACTCAATAAATTCTCCTTGGGCTTTTATTTCAAAGAACTTTGATTGTACCCGGTGCTTAGGGCTCAGTGATTTTACCTCTTGGCTCTCTTGACTCGTTTGTCTTCTAAAATACATGTACTTCTCCTAAAATAAATGTTTTGAAGCATCTGTTCTTAGAACTCTTAGGCGTACTGTCCCTCATTTATTCCTCCTGGAAATCTATGGATTAAATGACTACTGGCGGTACCCATTCCCCTTCTCAATGGGATGTGACATTATCCAATCAGTGCTGACCGTGTTAGATTGTGTAGGGACACACCCTATTCACAAGTGGAATGCCAACACCCAGTTATTCATTGATTTCCAGGAGGAATGACAGAGGAACAACAAAACACAGAGTTCTAAGAAAAGATGCTCTAAAATGTGTTATTTTATGTGGGGTGCAAGTATTTACTAAAACAGACATGTCAGGAGAGCTCAGTGAGCATTTAGCACTGGGTGCCATCAAAGTGAGATGAAAGTTATCATTATATAGTTTTCTTTCTTCCTTTCCTCTGTCTTTTATTGGTCACGGTACATTATCCACTACTACACCCAATTTTCTCTTTATCACCCACAATATTCACTATCTGTGCCTCATCTCTGAATTTTGCCCCCTCCGCTCCTGGGTCTCATAAGCGACTTCTATGCACATAATCCTGGTAGTTATGCCCTTGCCCCTCTCCCAAAATATCTGAATTGGGCATTTTTGTTATAAGGGGTTCCCTGCAGCAGACAGCCACTTTAATGACCACTACCATGAAAGTCAAAGGTAATTTATCGATAGCATTAATAAACTAGTGTATGCGGCAGATATTCAGTACAGCCGTCCATTGCTCCAATGCCCAGCGCTATTCAAAATGATCTAATTTCGTGTTTTCTGTTTTTTTTAGAGCAATACACCGTTGGATATAGTCAGTCCAGTCTTATTCATTTAGTGGGACCATCAGATTGTACACTGCACGGATACGTCCATGGAGGTGAGTTCTTCAAAATGTAAAAATATATATGTATAGTAAGGCTGGGTTCACACAACCTATTTTCAGGCGTAAACGAGGCGTATTAAATACGGCTCCAATACGTCGGCAAACATCTGACCATTCATTTGAATGGGTTTGCCGACGTACTGTGCAGACGACCTGTCATTTACGCGTCGTCGTTTGACAGCTGTCAAAAGACGACGCGTAAAATTACAGCCTCGTCAAAAGAAGTGCAGGACACTTCTTGGGACGTTTTTGGAGCCGTTTTCTCATAGACTCTATTGAAAACGGCCGAAAAAACGGCGCAAAAAACGTCTGAAAATCAGGTGCTGTTTTCCCTTGAAAACCGCTCCGTATTTTCAGACGTTTTTGGCTCAGCGTGTGAACATACCCTAAGTGTTTTAAAGTGAACCTCCATGCTATTTTTCAGTTCACATATTCAAGTATTAGGGTATGTGCACACACACTAATTACGTCCGTAATTGACGGACGTATTTCGGCCGCAAGTAGTGGACCGAACTCAGTGCAGGGAGCCGGGCTCCTAGTATCATAGTTATGTACGATGCTAGGAGTCCCTGCCTCTCCATGGAACTACTGTCCCGTACTGTAATCATGTTTTCAGTACGGGACAGTAGTTCCATGGAGAGGCAGGGACTCCTAGCATCGTACATAACTATGATACTAGGAGCCCGGCTCCCTGCACTGAGTTCGGTCCACTACTTGCGGCCGAAATACGTCCGTCAATTACGGACGTAATTAGTGTGTGTGCACATACCCTTATACTCCAGAGCTGCACACACTATTCTGCTGGTGGAGTCACTGTGTACATTCATTACATTACTTATCCCGTACTGATCCTGAGATACATTGTGTATTATACACAAGAGCTGCACTCACTATTCTGCTGGTGGAGTCACTGTGTACATACATAACATTATATTATCCTGTACTGATCCTGAGTTACATCCTGTATTATACTCCAGAGCTGCACTCACTTTTTATCCTCTGGCTGGAGTCACTGTGTACATACATTACATTACTGATCCTGAGTTAGGCCCCATGCACACGATCGTAAAAATAAACCTCCGTAATTGAGGACCACAATACGGTCCGCAATTACAGGCCTGTCCGGTTCTATTGGCCACAGACACCTTTCCGTACCGCTACGGATAGGTGTCCTTGCCGGGAATTATGGAGTATGTCCTACTTTTTTTAAAAAAAAATTATGGGCCATGCTCCCATACTTTTGTATGGGAGCACGGCCCGACTATGCGGCTCGCGGCCGTCTGCAGCCGTCCATGCCCGCAATCGTGGGCCGTGATTATGGGCACGGCTGAGTGCATGAGGCCTTACATTGTGTGTTATACTCCAGAGCTGCACTCACTATTCTGCCGGTGGAGTCACTGTGTGCATACATTAACTTATTCCAGCAGCACAAGTGTTCCTCTTACGCGTTTCAGACTGAATTGCCCTTACTCATAGCAAACAATGACTAAGAACGACTCCGCCTGAAACGAGTAAGCATCAAATAAATTGGCCAGGTTAGAACTACCTCCAAAACCTTGACCAAATGGTGAACATGACCAGTACATATAAAGACGTGGACAGTGATTTCGCTTCATCTATCGTTGACACACATAGGTAGACATCTGTCCAACAAGTGACACACTTTTAAAAAGGGGTTGTCCAGGATTAGAAAAACAAGGCTGCTTTCTTCCAGAAACAGCATCACACCTGTCAATTGGTTGTGTTTGGTATTGCAACTAAGCTACATTGAAGTGAATAGAGCGGAGCTGAAAACCACACACACAACCTATGGAAAGGTGTGTCACTGTTTTTGGAAGAAAGCCGCCATGTTTCTCTAATCCTAAACAACCCTTTTAACACCATCTCAGTTGTTCGGGATTAGAATGGACTTTTATCTCCCAGCGTTCTAATGAGATGAGAGGGGATTTCTGCTCTGAGTGTTATGTGCAGGTGCGCTAATCTACAGCTCATTGCATGTTCATCTCCTGATATTAGCCTTGATTCTGAGCTGGTTGAATGGATTTTATTTGTACTTTCTTCTCTGTTCTCTTCGTTTTAACGATAAATTGCCCATTTTCTAGTTCAACCCATGGACCTTGTAAATCTGTCAATAGACATTGTACTGTTGTTGCGTGACTTCACTGTTTTTGGATAGATCTTGCTACCATCTGTCTAGAAATCCTGGACAACCAATAGAGGAACTGTAATGCTCTCTAGTAAGGTTCGTATTGGCCAATCATGGCCTCATGCACATGACTGTATTACTGATCAATGTTGTAAAGATCCGTATTACAGCGGCCACAAATTTCCGTCCCTACAGTACCTTTTATATGCCTCTGATATCGTATAGAGGATTTTATGCCGAATCCGACTAAAAAAATAACGCATTTTACGGATGCTGTATTATTGAGCATGGGGGAGATCATCTCCGTTATATGAAGGCCCTACATGGCGGCACAGTGTGGTGCTGCAGGAAATCTAGGTCTCGTGCACAGAGCCAGGTGCACAGACACACAAAATCCCTAGGCCTATGTTCTCTTGGGTCAGAATTAATTGGCCAGCTTAGATTTTTCTTCTTGTTATCTCTTGGTGCCTGGGATCAGATATCTTGGGTTGGGGAGAGACTGTTCCTCAATGGGATTAGTGCAAAGAAGTCCAGAAAAAAAGTCTGCCCCTGTGATCACTACTTTATCTTTGATATCTTCTGAGAACCTCCAGAAATACGATATTACTTATCCTGTACTGATCCTGAGTTTCAAACTATTTTATACTCCAGAGCTGTATTCACAATTCTGCTGGTCATTATTTGAAACAGCAAACTTATTGTCAGGCCACATTGGACTATGTAAAACTCAACTGTTGAAGTAAGCTCTTGGCCATGCTGCATCCATATTGAAAATTCAGTGTCATATTACTATAAACTCTGACATCCAAGACGATAGGTGACTGCAGGCAATAGGTTTGGTAAGTGTCCACTAACAATCATCCATGTGGTCAATGTAATGAGTCTAGCTAAAAATGAATCAACCTAGAATTTCCATAAATTGCAGAATACAGGCTAGAGCCAAACATCGTAGTAGTACTGGAGGCGGGGCTTAGCATGATCGGTAATGAATAGCAACATAGCTCTCCGCCAAGTGGAAGAAAACTAGCTCTTTAGGGCCACCTATAGGTGGCTACCATTTATGTCTAGTACGATTTGGGTCTACCAGAGACCCACTTGTCAGAGCATTGCCCTAAATACTCCCTTCTTGCTGGATCTCCAAAAGGAGATGGCAAATCAGAAGTCATGTCTAGCGCCACCGCCAATAATGCTGCTACTTACCATCATGGATGCCCCTTCTCCAGGTTGTAAGTATGATCGGCAGAAGTTTACTAGATGGAAGTCCTCAGCCTTGGATTTGTACCGTTTTTAGGTCTTTTATTTGCAATATCTCTTCTTACAGGGAATAGTAGTTTCCCATGAGATTTGGCATTTGGAAGAAAAAGTGTTAAAATGTTTCTTCCGCTAAGATCTGTTGGACTTTACTTATTCAGTTAATATTTTAACAGTATTATCTCCAGTTCACTGAACATGGTGGAAATAGTACAAGTAAACCGCTCCTTCTCTACAGCTGGCAGGGGGTCATAGGATTGTCGCATAAGAAGTTCATGTCATGCTCTGGCGCTAGTTGAGCTGTATACAGCCTCTTCTCTGGCCAATACAGGGGTATCCAGAGGGGAGGACTCCACTTCATTACATCCATATGGCCTAATAGGGCATATGGATAGGGGTTGTTTAAAACCTAGATCACCCTTAACCCCTAAGGCCCCATGCACACGTATTTTTTCCCTCCCGTGAATACGGGTCATACGTTTTTAACCCGTATTTACAGACCTTTTAAAAAAAGGGGGGCTGGAAGTGATATCACAATCATGTCCAAACCCCCTTAAAAGGGTCACATAATCGCTCAGACGCCATTTTCTCTGCTTGTCGTTATTCAAAAATTGAACGTCTGCTAACGTCGCCTAGCAACGCTCCCGTAATTACGGGTGCACACACGTAGCAACCCGTAATTACTGGAGCCCCATAGACTACTATGGGCTTACCCGTGCCGTAATTACGGCCTGAAATAGGACATGGTCTATATTTTTCAACGGCCCGGGCACCTTCCCATACGCAAACAGGAAGGTACCCGTGGCCAATAGATGTCTATGGTCCCGTAATTACGGGCGTTTTTACGGTCGTGTGTATGGGGCCTTACTTTTTGGGTTTTTTCCTCCCCACCTTCCAAGAGCCATAACTTTTTTATTTTTCCACTAACATAGCTGTGTGAGGGCATTTTTACGGAATAAGTTTTAGATTGTAATGGCACCATTTAATATACCATATCAAGAACTGAAACTTTTTTTTAAAATAATTTTGTGGGGTAGAATGGAAAAAAAACTGGATTCCTCCATTGTTTCTGCGTTTTAGGTTTTACGGTGTTCACCGGGTGGTAAAAACGTTAACTTGATTTTGCTGGTCAATACAATTACGGCGATTGATATCGTGTTTTTTTTTTTTAATGTATTACTACTGTTACAAAATAAAAACAATTTGTTCCAAAAAAAAATTATTTTGTTTCGCCATATTCTGAGAGCCATAACTATAAGGTCTTGTCCACACACAACGGAATTGCTGCAGAAAATTTCTGCAGCAATTACGTTGAAAGTCAAAGGCTTTCCGCTGCAGCAAAAACACACCATTTCCTGCGGTTTTTACGGCAGAAAATGGTGCGGAAATTGCTGCGTTTTTCCCAATGTTAGGGGAAGGCGATACCTCCTCGGAAAAACGCAGCAATTCTGCACACTTTCCGTAGCAGGAATTGACATGATGCGGTCCGAAACATACGCACCACAGGTCAATTTCAGCTTGGAAATCTTACGCCAGTGTGTGGATGAGATTTGTTACCCACTATCCTTCTACTGTATTGTGCTGCGTTCTACTGTATTCTGGCAATTCCGTTACGTGTGGACGAGCCCTAAATCTTACCGTCAATGGAGCTGTGAGAGGGCTGGATTTGTGCTGGGTGAGCTGTAGTTTTTATTGGCACCGCTTTGGGGTACATGCAACTTTTTGATCACTTTTAAGTAAAAAAAATTTGCGTTGCGTGGTGACCAAAAAACATAAATTCTGATATCTTTATTGCGTTCTTCATGCAGGATAAACCAGTTATATTGTAATAAATTGGATTGTTACGGATGCAGCGATACCAATTCTGTTTAATTTTATTGCGGACGTTGCTTTAGGGAAAAATGGGAAAAGGGGATTTTTCTTAACTTTTATAGTTGTGTTTTTCTTAAAGTGCCTTTTTACATTATATTTTTTGGGTCCTACTAGGCAACTTGAACATGCGACCATTTCATTGTTTTGCAAAAAGATACTGTAATACCTATTCAGTGCAGTGTATTGTGCTTTTAGCGACCTCCTGCGGAAGGACAAAGATGGAAGACCGAGGGGCCTTCATTAGACTACCGGCTGCCATGACAGTTTATCTGCACCCCGAAATCTCATGGGATAAAATCGATCATCTAATGGCTTAGATGACCGCAGCATCTAAGCTGTTTAATAAGAACTCTGATTTCGGCCACTGGCGTGCGGTGTGAGCTGTAATATACAGCCGAGACCCGCTCTGTATGTAGTGTGCCCCGCTTGTGAGCCCGCCTAATGTATCCCCCCTCTCGACTGATGTACATGTACGTCAACTGTCAGAAAAGAGTTAAGTCCCAGGTTCCACAGTGACGTCAGCCAACTATATCCACAACACCATGATGGATGGTGTATCCACTGTAACATAATGGATGACTATGTCATCACATCCTAAACGTGAGGCTTAAAGGAATGTCCAATCTTGAATAGCATTTCATTCAAAATTCTGTGCATCAATATATTTACATATATTTATAGCGGTCATAGCTCCGTATTTCTGATACAGAGCTCCAAATCCCCTGCATAGACCGTTAAAAGCTGCCATTAGAGGCAGCCTAGAAGTTTATAGCATGCTGTTATACATTGAAGTCAATAATAACATAGTATGCAGTACCGTAAGCTCCCCCTAGTGGCTGCTTTAGGTAACCCTAGTGTTATTTCTTAAAACTATGTGTATTTGGAGCTCTGTATCAGAAAAACTGAGCTGACACTGCTATAGAGATATATTAAGAAAGTAATCGGCACAGAGTTTTGGACCTAAAAAAAACCTGATGATAAAGCGTGGAGGTTCACTTTAAGGGACTTTGTAGCACCAATAGGCCCCCAGACATTATGAATCATAAGCCCCATACCACCCACCATTGTCAATATCTTCAGATGGATGCAACATTTATCTTGCTCTGCCAGTCCACCCCTATCCTGTATATGGAAATTCTCTTTAGATCTTCAGCTATTCACTCCCTTTGATCTTTCTTTTCTTTCTTTTTCTTTTCGTTTCTTTTTTCTTCTCTCTTTCTCTCTCTTTTTCTCTCTCTTTCTCTCTCTCTCTTTTTCTCTCTTTCTCTCTCTCTTTCTCCCACTCTTTCTCCCACTCTCTCCCACTCTCTCCCTCTCTTTCTCTCGCTCTCTTTCTCTCGCTCTCTTTCTCTCGCTCTCTCTTTCTCTCGCTCTCTCTTTCTCTCGCTCTCTCTTTCTCTCGCTCTCTCGCTTTCTCTCGCTCTCTCTTTCTCTCGCTCTCTCTTTCTCTCGCTCGCTCTTTCTCTCGCTCGCTCTCTTTCTCTCGCTCGCTCTCTTTCTCTCGCTCGCTCTCTTTCTCTCGCTCTCTCTCTTTCTCTCGCTCGCTCTCTTTCTCTCGCTCTCTCTCTTTCTCTCGCTCTCTCTCTCGCTCTTTCTCTCGCTCTTTCTCTCGCTCTTTCTCTCGCTCTTTCTCTCGCTCTTTCTCTCGCTCTTTCTCTCGCTCTTTCTCTCGCTCTTTCTCTCGCTCTTTCTCTCGCTCTTTCTCTCGCTCTTTCTCTCGCTCTTTCTCTCGCTCTTTCTCTCGCTCTTTCTCTCGCTCTTTCTCTCGCTCTCGCTCTTTCTCTCGCTCTCGCTCTCTCTCTCGCTCTTTCTCTCGCTCTCGCTCTCTCTCTCGCTCTTTCTCTCGCTCTCTCTCTCGCTCTCTCGCTCTTTCTCTCGCTCTTTCTCTCGCTCTTTCTCTCGCTCTTTCTCTCGCTCTTTCTCTCGCTCTTTCTCTCGCTCTTTCTCTCGCTCTTTCTCTCGCTCTTTCTCTCGCTCTTTCTCTCGCTCTTTCTCTCGCTCTTTCTCTCGCTCTTTCTCTCGCTCTCGCTCTCGCTCTTTCTCTCGCTCTCGCTCTCTCTCTCGCTCTTTCTCTCGCTCTTTCTCTCGCTCTCGCTCTCTCTCTCGCTCTTTCGCTCTCGCTCTCTCTCTCGCTCTTTCTCTCGCGCTTTCTCTCGCGCTTTCTCTTTCTCTCGCGCTTTCTCTCGCTCTTTCTCTTTTTCTCTCGCTTTCTCTCGCTCTTTCTCTTTTTCTCTCGCTTTCTCTCGCTCTTTCTCTTTTTCTCTCGCTTTCTCTCGCTCTTTCTCTTTTTCTCTCGCTTTCTCTCGCTCTTTCTCTTTTTCTCTCGCTTTCTCTCGCTCTTTCTCTTTTTCTCTCGCTTTCTCTCGCTCTTTCTCTTTTTCTCTCGCTTTCTCTCTCTCTGAGGAATGGAAATGGTTGAACATGTAGAAACCTGCTCCTTCTCACTGCGATTTTCTATATTTCGTTGGAATCTAAACAAATCTTGCAGAGCTTGCCCAGTCAATGTCTATGTGAAGCAGCTGTAAATTGGAAAAGCAAAGAACTTGCAGAACTAGATACGGTGAAGATAATGTTGCGATAAGGCGCAATTCAGAAGGGTGACACTTATCAAAGTAAAAGGAAGGTTCATGGATCTCCGAACACAATGTTACATAATGGTGACAGACTGGTGCATTCATTATATTATAAATGAAAATTTTGCAATAACGATGACAAAATGAAGGGCAAATACTGTGTCCATGAACACATCTGTCCTCCTTTGAACAGCATGTTATAGTTTACATACAGAATATATCTAAAAATAAACTTGAGTTACTTTATAAATACATTGTATTACTTATTCGGCACTGATTTACAGGCTGTATTATAATCTAAAGCTGCATTTACATTTATGCAGGCTTTGGAGCTGAAATCCCCCATCCCTTGCTGGCTCACATAGCTTGCTCTGTGATTTGCATTATGGGAAGTGTTGTTTTAACCGTTTTTCTCACTGCATTGTAGGAGCTCAGCTAAGTGGTTAGGGGTGTGTCTGACAACAGGCTTGTTGTCTGTTTCCAATAACAACCAGAACTGACATGTGGCTGTGTATGGCTGCTTGCTATAAAGTAACCATGGGATTTTTCAGTGCCTGTTAAAAAAATATTGTAACGTTGAAGAGTGTTTTAAATAAACTTAAGCTTCCAGACATTTGTCATGGGGCCATGTAAGTACTGACTGACAGGGAGACCAACAGAGGACAGTGTAGATCCACTGTGTTACTAAGGGATTAGGTGTAGAGCTAAACTAGGGAGCTAACTAAGGGATAACTAGATTTTCATCCTTCATCCTCCGCACGGAGGTGTGGACTTGGCTGCTAGTATCCCCAGAGTAGTCTCCCATAGTAATGGCCGATGTGCACGGGTGCAGTACAGAAAAGCAGATCAGGTATAGCATAGGTCAGGTGCCATTAAGGAATGGTCAAAATTCAAGCGAGAGGTCAGTTACAGGAAATACAGGTATAACATGATGCAGGGTACAAATGGCATGCTAGTGTAGAAACAAATTGCTCAGGGAGTGGAGTGAGCGGAATATTTTCTAGCTTGGGAAGCCGGGGGGATTTTTGTTGCACACCGGCCCTTTAAGAATAGAAGGGTCAGCACACGCACCCTAGCCCTTTAACAAGAGAAGGCTCAGTGCTAGCCCTAGCAGAAGCAATGGACAAGGCAGGCGGTTAACATCGGCGGCGTAGGATGCCGCCAGCAGCAGAGACCTGAGGAGAGAAACGGTGCCGGGTAGAAGGGGATCTCCTTGATCTAAAGAGGGCATGTCAGATATTTGTTAAAACACAAAAACATATAAAGCACCCTATTAATTAGACGATGCTTCTTAAAATCTAAATGATCAGTAATCTTCCCTGTGTGGATGAAATTAATATTGGGAAAAACGTTAGTCCATTCCCTTGTTTTCTTTTTAACTTTTTTGTTTTTCAGATTTTTCCAGGTTTTGTACCTGTGTAGTCCCTGAGCCCTGTAGTTAGTCCTTATTTTTTTTTTTTTGTAACGTCGTTTATTTTGTTTGATTACTCGCCGTGTTTAGCATTTTTATCACATGTTCAATTTTTCTCGCCTTTTATGAGAATCGCACTGTGAATTTTTTTTTTTTCAAATTGGAAGATCTGCTGAAGATTATCATTAGATGACTGATTACTGGTCCGCTGCAATCACATGCCATTGTGGGTAATTCTGTATTTCTGTCCTAGCACCAAACACGGAATAAATTCATCATTTTTACATTTTAAATAAAGTCTGTGATATTAATAGATTTTTATTCTTACGATGTTAGTGATTATTATTATCAACGAATTGTGGGCCCTTGTAACATTTAAAGAAATTGGGCTGCGCAACATACTTTCAGCATTTTTGGGAAAAATTTATGTTTTTGTTTTTTTTCTCTCCCTGGGAGACCCATTTAAAGGGCCACATGTCAATTCTGCTGGTTGTCAATGAAAACAGCCCAAACAGTTTTTTTTTTTGTCAGCTCTGAGGCTTCCGTTTTCAAACGGGTCCAGATGAATCCCATTTACTTATAATGGGGTCACCTTATATGGGGGTCCAATATGTTAACTTAGTAAAGCAAAGATAAAAAAAAAAAGGACAATATAGTGTCAAAAAAGAACAAACAAAGCAAAACACAGTGATAACCCAAAACTATGCATCCTCTGTATCAAAATGACGTAATGGAAAGGGGAACACACTTTAAATATTGATTGATTTAAGTCCAACATTGTGCTATAATTTGAAAAACAGACACTTTTTTTTTTCCATTTCCCCAAAAACAAAGAAAAAAATACTAATAAAAAAATAAAGCCTGAGGGAAAAAAAAAGCACCTGGTTTCTTGTCAGAAAAATACACTGGTCCTGAACTGGTTCCTATTATTGCTATTATAATTTTATATTTATTTTTTATTCTAAGAATTCAAAATTTAATTTTTTCTAAAAAACAAATTTTGGCAAATTTTGTAAAAAAATTTATGGACCTATAATTTACTTACATATTATTATTTTTATTTTTTTTATTGTACCTACAACATGAACACATTTCAGTGAGCCCATCGGAAATATTTTTGTATTTTTTTTTTTAGTTTTTTTTTTTTTTGCTGATGTAATGACATCATTTTATTTTCTCATGAGCACCTACAACCGAAGCCTCCGTGCTCTTTATGGTGAAAATAAAATCAGTTTCCATAGTAACCCTTCATTATCAAGCAGTTACTCTGCTTTAATTACACATCTCCAGACAGTCATTTAAAAAAAGGCCACTTTTCAAAATGGAATATATTTGCGGGTTTATATATAGAACATGTTCATAATATCTAATAAAATCCAATCCATTTTCTATTAGGGAGTTATTCCATTTTAGAAATCCCTATGGGTATTGTTTTATTTATTTTCCTATCTTTTCTAGAAGTATTTTATTTTTTTTAATTGTTTTTTTTATTTTTTCCTTTCTGCTTCTCTGGGAGGGATAATTGAACATGAGTCATAGCCACAGTACATTATTAAATGACAAATGTAGATTTTGTTTTGGGGAATGATCTAGATATGAAGACCCTGTGCTGCTTTAGATAATAATTACTTACAAAGTGTTTTGAGACTTTAATTTGACAAAGTCCCGACATCGTTTAGAAATATGCCTCAATGGCTAACTTAAAGGGGGTAGAACAGGTTTAGAAAATCATGTCTGATTTCTTCCCAGAACAGCGCCACACCTGTCTATAGGTTGTGTCTGGTATTGCAGCTCCATTTCAGTGTAGCGAATAGGACTGAGATGCAATATCACACACAACTTGTGGCCTGGTCTGGCACTGTTCTGGAAAGAAAGCAGACCTGATTTTTTTTTAATCTTGTACAGCCCCTATTAACCCCTTAAGGACACGGCCAATTTTAGCCTTGAGGACAGAGCAATTTTTTTTACATTTCCCTCTTTGCATCCCGACGCTCATAACGCTTTTATTTTTTGTACGACGTAGTTGTATGAGACTTTGTTTTTTGCGGGACGAGTTGTACTTTATGTACGTACCATTTTTTGGTACAAATACATTATCGTTTCATTTCTATAAATTTTTCATAAAATGCAGAAAAAAGCAGTTGTGCAGCAGTTTTAATATTTATTTTTTTTACACCATACACCGATCATCATAAATAATGTTCTACATTTGTTGTACAGGTTGTTACGGTCGTGGCGATACCAAATATGTCATTATTATTTCATGTTTTGGGACTTATATTTTAAAAAGTTGATTTATTATAAAAAATGTGTATTTCTGTGTATTTTATTTACTTTTTATTTATTTATTTACCATTATTTTTTTTTTACATTCATTGAACTTTTTTTTTTAATCCCAAAAAGGGATTTATCATTTTGATTTTTATTTTGTAACTGTAATGTACTGGCATAGATCTATATGCCTGTACATTAGCCTGTTACTGATCGTACACAGGCAGTTGTTAGGGCATACCTCAGTATGTCCTAACAACAGGAAATATGTTCAGACAGCCCTGGGGTCCTTCACTGGACCCTGGGCTGTCTGGCCATATGAGTTATGGGCTTTGATCGCGTCACAGTTATTTTCTGTGACGCGATCAATGTGCAGTCCCCTCTCCTTGAACGCCGCGATCAGCTGTCATCGCGGCGTTCAAAGGGTTAACAGCGGAGAGAAGATGTTTCTCTTCTCTCCGCTGTCAGAGCGGGGCCGTGGCTGTGTATTACAGCCGTTGCCCCGCTCTCGATCGCGCGCACAGACGCGCGCAGGGACGGCTGTCACACAGGACGAGTATGCTCGTCCTAATGCGCGAAGTGCTCGCCGCTCAGGACGAGCATACTCGTCCTGTGTCGGCAACCAGTTAATGGTGTCTTAAAGGGATTTTCCAGTTTCTTTAAATTGATGACCTATTTTTAGGATAGGCCATTAATTTTGGATCTGTGGGGGACCGACTCTCTGAACCCCTCGGTGCATCCCCTTCATTGTTTACAAGGCACAGCTCTGTGCTTTTAGCATTCAAGTGACTGGGACTGAGCTATAACGCCTGGAGCAGCCGCTACTAAAAGTACGGAGCAGTGTAAACAATGAAGTGAGGGCCACAGCCCCTTCAAACAGCTGGTCAGCGGGGGTGCCGGGAGTCGGACCCATCCAATCTTAGGATAGGCCATTAATTATAAGGATCCAGAAAATCATTTTAAGAAGAGATTGTAGAGGCCTTTTTCTACAGGCTACGTGGCCGGATTACACATACGTACTAATTACTAATCTTAATTACTTATTATTCTTATGACCATTTTTTAATTGGCCCGATTTGGTATCCGCCACTACCTGGTGCAGTAAATTATGTCATTGCCCAGGGGTTGCATGTGAATTCTTCTCCTTCAACTCTTCCTTCCATTACAGTCATAATGCACAAACCAGGCATTTCCATTTTTTAAAGGACTTGTACCCCTTATTTTACAAAAACTGGGTTCATGTTAAGCTTTTCTTGTTGATTGAAACGTAAAAGGCACCATTAATGGGGGTGTCTAAATGCCAAAGTTATTGGATCTCAAAGATTCATCTTTCACGTTCTATTTCAGACTACAGTTAGGCTGCTGTTCCTATGCTGCATATAATAAAAATTTGCTGCCGTCAGTGGTGGAAAGTGGTACTACAAGTATAAAAGGGGAACATTCAAATAAGGTGAACATCTCATTCCATATTAAGGGTTTATACACATGGCTGTATAACGGATGCATGTTGGACAAAATCCATAATAAAGGCACTATAGGCCCATACTGTAAAAAAGTAATGTCTGTTTGGAATCGGAGGCACAGAGTTTTGTTTTTTTTCACTAATCTGTATCCCCTTCCTTCACCTGAAGTATTTATGGAGGCACTCTTTCCTAGAAGCAATATAGAACTGTAGGGACTTTGTGTGCCGCCTTACAGTGTCCTTCACATGGCTTTGTTTTGTATACAATGCATAAGGCAGTGATGCCCAATTGTAGGCCCCGGAAGGGGGCATGTGGCCCATATGTGCCTGATGTTTGTTTGGATCCTAAACCCGAGGGGTAGGCAAATGCATATGGTGCAGTTGTCTTCCCCAGGATAATGATCGGACATGAGCGCTCCTGTACCCTGAGTGATCGGCCCAACCAAAAGGAACAGCAGAGCTCCCTTGTTTTCTCCTCTGGAGATGGTAAAAACACCAGAGTGCCTCCATAACAAAGTTCAATATGTATCTATGTATGGGTTATTTTTTATTATATGCTTCAGATCCGTGTTGCCTCCATATGTATTTAGCTTACCCCTTGACGTGGCTGAATGTGATGTGTGGCCCTATGGTGGAGTCCAGGGCAGCATTTGCGGTCCCCAGAATGTGTCCGGTTGACCATCACTGACCTGAGGTGGGTTTTATGTGTTTCCTCCATCTTCAGTTCCTTTACAACAATTCTATTATAGCAATCCATGTCTGATATGGAATCAGCCACCCTCTCCTTCATCCCCCACGCCCCTATTATGTAGAATATAGGGTGTCTCCTATAATTATCACATTACAGGCTTATCTTTACTTCTGGGAATGAAAAGGCGGAATAATGGGGGTCCAATATGTTAACTTAGTAAAGCAAAGATAAAAAAAAAAAGGACAATATAGTGTCAAAAAAGAACAAACAAAGCAAAACACAGTGATAACCCAAAACTATGCATCCTCTGTATCAAAATGACGTAATGGAAAGGGGAACACACTTTAAATATTGATTGATTTAAGTCCAACATTGTGCTATAATTTGAAAAACAGACACTTTTTTTTTTCCATTTCCCCAAAAACAAAGAAAAAAATACTAATAAAAAAATAAAGCCTGAGGGAAAAAAAAAGCACCTGGTTTCTTGTCAGAAAAATACACTGGTCCTGAACTGGTTCCTATTATTGCTATTATAATTTTATATTTATTTTTTATTCTAAGAATTCAAAATTTAATTTTTTCTAAAAAACAAATTTTGGCAAATTTTGTAAAAAAATTTATGGACCTATAATTTACTTACATATTATTATTTTTATTTTTTTTATTGTACCTACAACATGAACACATTTCAGTGAGCCCATCGGAAATATTTTTGTATTTTTTTTTTTTAGTTTTTTTTTTTTTTGCTGATGTAATGACATCATTTTATTTTCTCATGAGCACCTACAACCGAAGCCTCCGTGCTCTTTATGGTGAAAATAAAATCAGTTTCCATAGTAACCCTTCATTATCAAGCAGTTACTCTGCTTTAATTACACATCTCCAGACAGTCATTTAAAAAAAGGCCACTTTTCAAAATGGAATATATTTGCGGGTTTATATATAGAACATGTTCATAATATCTAATAAAATCCAATCCATTTTCTATTAGGGAGTTATTCCATTTTAGAAATCCCTATGGGTATTGTTTTATTTATTTTCCTATCTTTTCTAGAAGTATTTTATTTTTTTTAATTGTTTTTTTTATTTTTTCCTTTCTGCTTCTCTGGGAGGGATAATTGAACATGAGTCATAGCCACAGTACATTATTAAATGACAAATGTAGATTTTGTTTTGGGGAATGATCTAGATATGAAGACCCTGTGCTGCTTTAGATAATAATTACTTACAAAGTGTTTTGAGACTTTAATTTGACAAAGTCCCGACATCGTTTAGAAATATGCCTCAATGGCTAACTTAAAGGGGGTAGAACAGGTTTAGAAAATCATGTCTGATTTCTTCCCAGAACAGCGCCACACCTGTCTATAGGTTGTGTCTGGTATTGCAGCTCCATTTCAGTGTAGCGAATAGGACTGAGATGCAATATCACACACAACTTGTGGCCTGGTCTGGCACTGTTCTGGAAAGAAAGCAGACCTGATTTTTTTTTAATCTTGTACAGCCCCTATTAACCCCTTAAGGACACGGCCAATTTTAGCCTTGAGGACAGAGCAATTTTTTTTACATTTCCCTCTTTGCATCCCGACGCTCATAACGCTTTTATTTTTTGTACGACGTAGTTGTATGAGACTTTGTTTTTTGCGGGACGAGTTGTACTTTATGTACGTACCATTTTTTGGTACAAATACATTATCGTTTCATTTCTATAAATTTTTCATAAAATGCAGAAAAAAGCAGTTGTGCAGCAGTTTTAATATTTATTTTTTTTACACCATACACCGATCATCATAAATAATGTTCTACATTTGTTGTACAGGTTGTTACGGTCGTGGCGATACCAAATATGTCAATATTATTTCATGTTTTGGGACTTATATTTTAAAAAGTTGATTTATTATAAAAAATGTGTATTTCTGTGTATTTTATTTACTTTTTATTTATTTATTTACCATTATTTTTTTTTTACATTCATTGAACTTTTTTTTTTAATCCCAAAAAGGGATTTATCATTTTGATTTTTATTTTGTAACTGTAATGTACTGGCATAGATCTATATGCCTGTACATTAGCCTGTTACTGATCGTACACAGGCAGTTGTTAGGGCATACCTCAGTATGTCCTAACAACAGGAAATATGTTCAGACAGCCCTGGGGTCCTTCACTGGACCCTGGGCTGTCTGGCCATATGAGTTATGGGCTTTGATCGCGTCACAGTTATTTTCTGTGACGCGATCAATGTGCAGTCCCCTCTCCTTGAACGCCGCGATCAGCTGTCATCGCGGCGTTCAAAGGGTTAACAGCGGAGAGAAGATGTTTCTCTTCTCTCCGCTGTCAGAGCGGGGCCGTGGCTGTGTATTACAGCCGTTGCCCCGCTCTCGATCGCGCGCACAGACGCGCGCAGGGACGGCTGTCACACAGGACGAGTATGCTCGTCCTAATACGCGAAGTGCTCGCCGCTCAGGACGAGCATACTCGTCCTGTGTCGGCAACCAGTTAATGGTGTCTTAAAGGGATTTTCCAGTTTCTTTAAATTGATGACCTATTTTTAGGATAGGCCATTAATTTTGGATCTGTGGGGGACCGACTCTCTGAACCCCTCGGTGCATCCCCTTCATTGTTTACAAGGCACAGCTCTGTGCTTTTAGCATTCAAGTGACTGGGACTGAGCTATAACGCCTGGAGCAGCCGCTACTAAAAGTACGGAGCAGTGTAAACAATGAAGTGAGGGCCACAGCCCCTTCAAACAGCTGGTCAGCGGGGGTGCCGGGAGTCGGACCCATCCAATCTTAGGATAGGCCATTAATTATAAGGATCCAGAAAATCATTTTAAGAAGAGATTGTAGAGGCCTTTTTCTACAGGCTACGTGGCCGGATTACACATACGTACTAATTACTAATCTTAATTACTTATTATTCTTATGACCATTTTTTAATTGCCCCGTTTTGGTATCCGCCACTACCTGGTGCAGTAAATGATGTCATTGCCCAGGGGTTGCATGTGAATTCTTCTCCTTCAACTCTTCCTTCCATTACAGTCATAATGCACAAACCAGGCATTTCCATTTTTTAAAGGACTTGTACCCCTTATTTTACAAAAACTGGGTTCATGTTAAGCTTTTCTTGTTGATTGAAACGTAAAAGGCACCATTAATGGGGGTGTCTAAATGCCAAAGTTATTGGATCTCAAAGATTCATCTTTCACGTTCTATTTCAGACTACAGTTAGGCTGCTGTTCCTATGCTGCATATAATAAAAATTTGCTGCCGTCAGTGGTGGAAAGTGGTACTACAAGTATAAAAGGGGAACATTCAAATAAGGTGAACATCTCATTCCATATTAAGGGTTTATACACATGGCTGTATAACGGATGCATGTTGGACAAAATCCATAATAAAGGCACTATAGGCCCATACTGTAAAAAAGTAATGTCTGTTTGGAATCGGAGGCACAGAGTTTTGTTTTTTTTCACTAATCTGTATCCCCTTCCTTCACCTGAAGTATTTATGGAGGCACTCTTTCCTAGAAGCAATATAGAACTGTAGGGACTTTGTGTGCCGCCTTACAGTGTCCTTCACATGGCTTTGTTTTGTATACAATGCATAAGGCAGTGATGCCCAATTGTAGGCCCCGGAAGGGGGCATGTGGCCCATATGTGCCTGATGTTTGTTTGGATCCTAAACCCGAGGGGTAGGCAAATGCATATGGTGCAGTTGTCTTCCCCAGGATAATGATCGGACATGAGCGCTCCTGTACCCTGAGTGATCGGCCCAACCAAAAGGAACAGCAGAGCTCCCTTGTTTTCTCCTCTGGAGATGGTAAAAACACCAGAGTGCCTCCATAACAAAGTTCAATATGTATCTATGTATGGGTTATTTTTTATTATATGCTTCAGATCCGTGTTGCCTCCATATGTATTTAGCTTACCCCTTGACGTGGCTGAATGTGATGTGTGGCCCTATGGTGGAGTCCAGGGCAGCATTTGCGGTCCCCAGAATGTGTCCGGTTGACCATCACTGACCTGAGGTGGGTTTTATGTGTTTCCTCCATCTTCAGTTCCTTTACAACAATTCTATTATAGCAATCCATGTCTGATATGGAATCAGCCACCCTCTCCTTCATCCCCCACGCCCCTATTATGTAGAATATAGGGTGTCTCCTATAATTATCACATTACAGGCTTATCTTTACTTCTGGGAATGAAAAGGCGGAATAAAGCAATAATCTGGTTTAGTCATCGGAATAATCATATTTTCCAATGCTGGACAAAATTTGACCTTTTGAAACAAAAAAGAAATCAATGTCACATAACTGGAACCACATGTCGTACATCTGTTCTAATGGAATATTTCTAAGCTCCCGTAACTGCAACCAACAGCTTGTTCTATTCAGTTCAGCCACGTTTGAGTGTTTGCCAAAAATGTCATGTTAAAAATGAAAGTTTCCAAAGTTTCAGAATCCTGTGTCTTAGATAGATAGGATAATATCTATCTATCCTATCTATCTATCCTATCTATCTATCCTATCTATCCTATATCTATCTATCTCATATCTATCTATCTCATATCTATCTATCTCATATCTATCTATCTCATATCTATCTATCTCATATCTATCTATCTCATATCTATCTATCTCATATCTATCTATTTATCCAATCTATCTATTTAGAAACCTCCTGAATCCTCAAAAAATTCACCAGATTCACACGAACTAGTGAAAAATAGCAGTTTTTCATATCCGAGATGCACTCGTGTGGGTCCCGTCTTCACGGATCCCCATAGACTTGAGTCTATGGAGGGATCTGTGAAAACGGAACAAAATAGGACATGTTCTATGTGTCAACGGACCCTTCACACGGTCCATTGAAACAGCCGTGTGAACGGCCCTATTGAAATACATGCGTCCGCGTGACGACCGTTGTTTGTAATGCCGTCACACGGACGTATACTGCAGTTGTCTGAATTCGGCCTTAATGGAATACAGGGAGGCTGGGGAGGAGGGAGATGCGGCTTCAGATTCTCTCCACTAAGGGCCTTTTACTCGATCTTTTGTCATTGGTTGCATCTTTTATGCTGACTTAAAAACGATCATGTCCTTATATTTACCGGAAACCGCACGAATGTTCCTGGAGAAAATACCTGAATATTCAAGTGTTCTAGACTATGTACACCATTGAAAACTATTTATTTTTTATAAAACCGTGTATCAATGCGTTTGGTGCAACTTTGTAATTACCTTTTATTAAAAAAACTAAATTGAAGTAATGTTTAGTTTGAAAGCCCCTTTAAAGGCTATGTACACCTTTGACATCGTTTTAAAAAAAAATAGAATTGTGCAACTTCCTAAATATATTTTATTAAAAATTCTTTACTTTTTGAGATACTTAGATGTGATCGGTAATATCTTGATCCTGCATGTTAGAGACACAGGACCCGCTGACACTGAACCCATCAGTCCCACTGACCTGACAGATACAGGTTTCAGCGCTAGATACAGCTGCTCTGTATACAGGATACAAAGCGGCTGTATCTCAAAAAGTAAAAATAATTTTTAACAAAAAGTAATTACAAAGCTGCACCAAACACACACACACACATATATATATATATATATATATATATATATATATATTGTGTGTGTGTGTACGTATGTTACAGGTTTCAGCGCTAGATACAGCTGCTCTGTATACAGGATACAAAGCGGCTGTATCTCAAAAAGTAAAAATAATTTTTAACAAAAAGTAATTACAAAGCTGCACCAAACACACACACACACATATATATATATATATATATATATATATATATATATATATATATATATATAATGTGTGTGTGTGTACGTATGTTTTCAAAGGTGTACATAGCTTTTAATGACTTGCTCATATTAGCGATCGGCGCTCGTTTTAGCAATCTATCTTTCCGTGTAAAAGGACCCTAACTCTGTGTGAGAAGGCGGCATGCTGTGAGAGGGGAGGGGGAGCAGAAGTGCGGAGACAACTGATTGACAGTATACTGCACATCTCTGTATCTCTGTGGGATGTGAGGCCAGCAGAGAATTACAACAAAGTAATGGCAAACATCAAACCAGGGAGAGACGGCGTTTGCCCATTCAGTAATCATATCGGAAAAGAAATATATTTAATAGAAATCTACAGCCGCCCAAAAAGTGGCTGTATTTTTTTTGTAATGATCGGTACCCTTGAAGGCTTAGAAAGGTATATAAGGGCTCACAGCCGTACTGTGCCATGTAACCCGCTTAAAGATGTACACACATGTTTTTAATATTATCTAGTGGTCTTGGGGCCGTATCTTTCCAATTAACTGTTTGGTTTTTTTTGTTTGCTTTTTTATTTTTTCTAAGTACGAAAGCCAAAGGAATGTACCTTGTTCTAGTTGTATTTATTAACCCCTTACTGTAGCAGCTCGTAGGGCATTCTGCTGCTTCTCCCAGTTTTCTGTTTACTGTGGTGCATGATGTTATAGCCATGCGGTTAACGTCTCATGAATACGGCTGCCAATAATGACTACCATGGTGTAATCACTATGGGCGGTACATCATCATGGGGGGGAGCCATGATTATTTGCTGTGGTGACGCGACACGTGGTCGGTATGGACGGCAGGTCGGTACATTAATTTTTCGGCACGTAAATTGACCTGCGGTGCGTATTTGAAAAAACCGCAGCATGTCAATGTATCTTGCGTTTCCGCTTCCGAATTGTATCTGGCTAGTTCTGAGAAAAATCGCAGCAAAACCCACAGCATGAAAACGCTCCGATTCACGCATGAAAAACGTAAAAACTGCATCAAAAAAGTGCAATCTGGTGTGGTTTTTACCTGGGTTTTGGTGCGTATTTTCTGCAGCAAAATACACAACGTATGCATGTAACCTAAAGTTTTTTAAATGGATGGCCCTTCAAAGCATGATTCATGGGTCCGACCCACAGGACCCTACGGATTAGCGAACAAAGGGGCCAAGGCGTTCTAGTGAGCATCGCTGCCCCTGCAATGTTTATCTAGGCACTGCAAGATCCATACGAGTGTGGCTGTGACTGGTACTGCAGCACAGACTGTTTCCGGAACAGCCACCATTGGATAAACAATCTAGGGGCGGTCCAGCGATCCCTTCGTTCTGCTTATTGGTGGGGGTCATGGGGTCGGACCTGAGGATCCTAATTTTAGGCCAGCAAAAGAAAATAAGGGACAACCCCTGTAAGATATGGCTCAGGCTCTTTGTGGTTTTGACATCTTATATACAATTAAAACACTGTAGCAGAAGCGAAAAAAAAAAAGCTAACGGGATGGAAAGAAAGTAACATTCTGCACGTTTGCCAGTATTCTAGATGGTAAAGCGTGTGAAACGTACTGGTCATTAGCAGCAGATTCTACCTGACAGATACCGCCATTCACTTCCACTCCTTTGATGGCTGGAACGGTAAGATTGTCATCATCTAATATTGATGTGCTGGCTTCAGGGAATTGAGTTTCTTCAGAGACATCTTCGAAATATGATAAGGACCAAGAGCTGCCAAGATTTTCTTTATATATAAGATTACGGTGTATCTGGACATGTCACAAACGAAAACTGAAAAAGAGCGCCTTAAAAAAAGAAAAATGAAGATATTGCTGCGCTTGTCCTTCACTGCAGACGTTCCAGGTCTGAAGATTGTCTTGTCTCTGGCCCCTTTGTTCTACCCTTATCCTCTTCATTTGCGGCTGAGAATTGTGGGTAACCATAGATTTTTATTTATTTTTTTAAATGTGATAATTAGACATCTCTTTAGATAACCAGGTCTGTTTGTGACCTTACAAGTGATGTCCACCACACCATGTCAATACTCAGATACAGTAATCTCTGCTGATTAACTTCTTAATATATCTTTATAGCGGTCGTAGCTCTATTTTACTGATAGAGCTGCAAATCCCCTGCAAAGTCTTAGCATTAAATAATAAAACTATGGCTGCTTCCTGCTACCACTAGAGGGAGCTTAAGAGCTTACTGCATACTGTTGTATTATTCAGTTCAATGTAGTATGCAGTAAGCTCCTATGCTCCCTCTAGTGGTGTCTCCAGAAAGCTAGAATTTTAACATTTATCTCTAGCTATGCAGGGGATTAGTCGCTTTGTATTGGCACAAAAGAGCTCCAACCATTATAAAAAAAAAAAATAATACAGTATATTATCATTACCATGTGACTCCTGAATGTTAATATCAAGAGTTCTCTTTAATGGGGATGAGCTGCAATACCATGCACAGCCCATAGATGAGTGGTGCTTTTTTCAGGGTAAAAAGAAGACCACTTTTTTCTAATCCAGGACAACCCCTTTTAAGACATTTTTTGTTTTTCTTTAGATATATATAATCGTATTACCCCCAGATATTTATTCCCATGTTGCACTGACTATTCAGATACTGTGGGATCTATGACCCTGCAGACTTTTTTTTTTTTCTTCCTTTTATTATACACTCCTGACACACAGTTGGCTCAACCTAATCCCACAATGATACACAGATGTTGGTATATCCGGTACAGCATACATCTGGGACATCTCTGTAACTAATAACTGATCGTGAAACATTCAGAAGTACAATAGCGGAGAGTGTAACAATACATTCTGCTCCGTACAAGTTCTGGAGCGCTCCACCCTCACAGAACTAATGTAAGACTGCAATGCAGCTGCTGGGGATTCAGTGTTTCTGGGTACAGTAGCTGATATTTATATGCCAACAATTTAAAGTTTTCCTAGCAGATCCAGATTTTGGCATCTTGAGTTGCCCTTGTATTGTCTGGTTTGTAGTTAGAACGGCAGCATTACCCAATAAGACGTGTTCTAGAAAGCAACATGGATTACATTGGGGGCACTGAGGCTGGCACTCTGGAGAATAGTGCCATGGTATCCGTGCTGGATAATAGGGATGGCAAATGCCCTGAGGTCCCCACCATCTCCACCACATGGCTTAGGATGATATATTTCTAAACCCAGGACAAGGGCACTGCTATCTGGATATTTGATATCACTCTTATTTAGGCACTATATGGTGGTATTATTAGGGTGCTGTATTATTTTGCCATTTTAATTATATTTTTAGGCTTTTCAACCTGGTTTTCCATGGAAAAAAACCTCAATGTTTTGTCCAGAGGCTTTCACATTGATCTGACCCTGAATGGTGTTGTTATGGGGACTCATTTGCATGGGACTATTATGGTGTCACTGGGGCATGGCACTGCTAAATGGGTGGTGTGGCTGGCAATCTATTCCAGGAGACCCCCATAAATTGCAATTGTGGATTGATGAAAAAAAAAAAAAAAAGGATCTGAGATTAGAAAAATAGGTCTGCTTTTTGGCCTGTGTTAAGGTGAAGAGGGCTGAGCTGCAATACCAGACACAATCCATGTGCAAAGGTGGCGCTGTTTCCTTATAAATAACAGATTTAATGGACTGCAGAATTCTGCTTTTTAGAGGCACTCTTCATCCTGATCTTCCTGGCTCATAAATGTAATGGCAGGTTTACATAACTGGCTTATGTACTAGGACTAAGAGGTAGAACAAAACTCTGCACAAGGAGACATCTCGGGGACCTGACTTTCCAGAGACAACCTCTGTTTGCATGAACTTTTAGGGCATATGGACATCATACACGGGGGTCCCACGCTCTGGACTTCCCTCTATTATCGAGAGTGGAGAGCCACCAACAAAGAGTCTCTCTCTCCCTCTCTTTTTCTCAGTCCCGGCCTGGCCTTGTTTTACGTATCGGCTATTCATTTGACTGGCCGCATGTAATACTACATTTTCCCTCTAGTGGCCGCTGCAGGGGAATTGTATGGCCCTCCGCATCTTACCTGGCGGTAACTTCTGATCGCTGGTGATTTCTGAAGCCAGACCTACGGTCATCCGCTGAATCAATCTGAAGTGGGATTGTTGGGATGAGATAACCCCCTTTAAGGGGAAAAGTGTCTTAACATGAATAGGAGACTGATGGGAAAATCTTCAGTGGCTTTTCCCTTGTAAAATATTCTCAGACCCTTGACCGTCACTGTGCTTAGAAATGATAGATTTATTGCAGTTCTAAACATGGAGGCCAACGCTGGATCTTAACATTCTGCAAATAACATTCCATCGTTGATTAAATATTGTAATAAATTCCGTGCAGATGTTTCTAAAATAATTCTCTTTGCATTAAACTTTACGGCTGCACCGGAAATTAGAATAAAATATATTTAAAAGTAAATTGACAAAGTGAGTACAGCCGGGGTAGGGGTGCACTTATATAAAGCACGGATATATGGGAACAGTGGTTTTAAAAAAACTATAGGATTCTTGCTGGTTTTTTTATTATGTGAATTAGTAAATGAATACAGACAGTTGATTGGATTCAATGGGCAACACCGATTTCCCTCCTGGATTATCGGACCTTCATAGAAAAGTATATAAAACTTGCTTGTCAGGGTAGGGAATTTTCAGGAAGACCGCCCAAAATAAACTCTGCTACTATATGTTTTATAATCCGAGCAGTCTCATTTCCTGCTTTATATTGAAATTCAATGGAAGACACGAAAGTCAGATTGTCAGATTTTCTGAATTATTAGATTAAAAGGATTTAACTTTTTTTTTTTTTTTCTGCAATTCTTACAAATGCATAGAATTCCGATTCTTCTTTATTTGTGTTTTCCGAGGTCTTCCTTGTGTCGTGTCAATTTCATACACCATGTGAATTAGATGGTCTTCAATAAATTAACGTCATGATGTCTTTCCATCTCCTATGGTAATATGTACATGGAGCAGCAGCGATTTATCATTCTGTCAGGAGAAAGCTCAGCCGGGAAGCGGTTAATATTCTTGGCACTGTGATCTGATTTGTTAAGGTGTTTTTGGAATGACTATTTTTGCATACTACCTGTGACGAGCTGAGGTGTGAAATGGATCTGCAGACTGTCACACACAATCTGCACATTATCCTTCTCCGTCAGATCAGCTCTGCTACAGCACTCGCTGAATTACTGACGTTTACTCGCAACCAATTAACTTTAAATTAGAAAAAAAAATCTTCTTTCTTTTAATAATGCAATTTTCCTGCTAATGAAATGTATGTGATATTAAAATGTACTTGATAGATACCATGATAGGGACACTGTAAAAACCATAATTTGCCATATCGATTCTCAGTTGTAATCACGATATCTTGTGCCCCTGCTGCCTCTTGTAGGTATCTGGGTAACAAAATATCTGGCAGAATGACCCGGGGTTGTTGTCTCGGAAATCCAGGAATGGAATTGGTGACAAGCACACATTTTCTTATCTCTGTTGTAAATCAGCTGTGCCCCTTTCTACATTGCTGCAGAAATTGTATACAGCTTGTGGCATGCATGCTGCTGCACAGCGCGCAGTCTGAATCCTCTCCTGTGCCTTAGAACTGTATCTGTGGCCCACCAGCATTCTGCTCACAATTTGGAATGATCTATTCTACTATAGCTACTGATAGATGTGATCTGGCCACATATCCATATGTAGAGCTTGGGCAAGGCATCATGGGATATGTACTGACCAGGGCTACTGCCTGCAGTACATGTCAAGATGACAAAGTGCTACTGGATTATGCTCGTGATGCTAGTATCAGGGGCGACACTACTGTTATTTTCATGAATAAGATTTATGGACAGAGCACATTCGTTTTGGCAGTTCTTTTGTTCTGGCGTTGTATTCATGAAACGGGTAGATCAGGATGATCAGTGCTATAGGTAACTCAAAGGTGCAGTGAAAGGAATTGTAGATGGACGTGAAAAATAAAAAAGTAAGTAAGCAATGCTGCTCCTATGAATACAACCTATAGGGCCTCCTGGAATAGCTCCTTAAAGGAACTCCTACACAAAACCTATACACTGTGTTATGCCTAGTGCTGAGACTGTGGGGGCGGAGCATGACACAGTGATTTTCCCCTTGGTGTTCTTTGAATCCCCGTGTTATGCTCCGCCCACTCAGACCCTACAAGGTTACATTTATTTATTTAAATATTTTCATTTTTATTTCTTCTTAGGTGTTACCATGAAACTAATGGATGAAGTGGCCGGGATCGTAGCAGCTCGACACTGCAAAACAAACATTGTTACAGCCTCGGTGGACGCCATTAACTTTCATCGCAAAATTCAAAAAGGTTTGTCGTCTTACATTTGTATATCATAGCTCTAACCAATAATAACCTTGTTGTTCATGTCTGGGCCCAATCGAGCAACTATTCTGTAAGTATTGGGTCCATGGGCCCATGGCGACCCATAGGAAGGGTCATTTGATTCCATATTGATGGCATCTTGGCTACAGATATTCATTGGACCTTTTTATTATAACATTTAGACATTTGTGCTGGACATAGTAACCAGTCAAATACCTGCTTTATCTTTTTGAATTGCAGTAAAAAAATGGCAGAAAAAAATCTAGTTGATGTGGACGATACTTTCCTGGCTCAGGACCCCCCTCAATGAGCCAAAACGGAGCTCCTGTTCTGGCGGACTTGAGCCGTTCATGTGTTACTACATTGACGGGCCATTCATTTGAATGCCCGCCATGTAATACTCCATTTGCCCTGCAGAGGCCACTGCAGGGAGAATGCCTAGCTGGCTGCGGCTTCCCCAGCAAAAATAGTGGCTCCTTTCTGAAAGTGGTTTTCTTTGAGATTGTGAACTCCAATGGGTACAGGGACTGGTGTGAATAGTGACAATCCGTACAGCACTACAGAATATGTTGGCGCTATCTAAGCTATGGGAAATAAATCCTCCGATGGAACATACCAATTTTTTTATATATGTATCTATGACAAATAACCTTCATATGTATACAACAATAGTATGGGTACAGCCAGTACGATCCGTACACAGAAACCAATACAGTCTGTAACCATAGAAATATATATATATATATATATATATATATATATATATATATATATATATATATATATACTGGATGTCAGGGATTACGCTACATTTCACCAGCAGATTACAGTTCTGTCCCCTTTAACAGAAGTGACTGGAAGATAAATGTTTCTGTGTAATGTATGTTGATGGGTCTTCAGGCAAATATTGCTAAATTGCTTCCCACTGAGCACCAGAACATTTTCTATTATTAATGTGATTGTGTTTTTAAAGAAGCCCGTAATTTCCGTAACGCAGGGATTAATTTAGAAATCACAATTTAATTGAGAAAATAATTTTCCTTCTGTAATTAAAAGGTTACAGGAAAAGATGAGGCATGTGCTAGGAAGCATCTTAAGTGATTCCAGCAATGTTTCCGTGCACAATGTCATCCTCCGACTGCTTACCCGCACCAAGTCTGATACGAACCAGCCGATAGATCAACTGGAGACTCTCAATCTATTAGATCTGTGCTGCTGGTGATGAATGAAAAACATAGTCCATATACAAAAAAAATCCAGATTTTTTTCAACTGACATCTAACTGCACTGTGGACCCGAAACGCGTTTCGAAGAAAATTATATTATAGGCCACACATCATTTGTTGCTTAATATTTTCTTATGTTATATTCTCTTTATTATGTGAATAACTTGGGCTGATAAAAACGTCACTTACTATGGATCAATTGGGACACGTATTCAGAAATTTAAAGGGGTTGTCCACTTTTAACAATGCCGTAAAGAGTAACCTGAAAATATCTAGTCACAGGGTGCTGGGACGCCCAGTGGTCCGCTATAATCTGTGGATGAACCTGGCAGCAGGGATTTAATTTTCCTGCAGTGCCTCCACAGGAGAAATGAGGCATTACACTCAGAAATCAATGTGTTGTCTGTACAATGTATGGACGTGACCGGTCCTCCAGAAAGAGGGATTCTCTTTTTGTAGCCACTTTTATGCTCTGGCTTTATTAATGTTGATCCCGAATTATGGGAATTTCTCTATTAACTCTGAATTCCCTAATAGGGTTTTTTGAAAATAGTTTTTTTTTAAAACCAGACCATTCCTTTGCACTATGGATCTTTTGGGGCTTTATATGAGAAGGTTAGACCTTTGTCATATCACAGGAAAAAGTCTCCTCTCGTGACATTCTCTGTGACACCTGTATTTATTCTGTCTCTTGGATATTTATATAGACACACACATCTGAGCTGTACCTAAGAGCAAACATTTAGGATAATATTAATGTAAGGTCCCAAAAATATGCAAAATATACAAACCTAAAATAAAAATTTAAGCTACTTTACTAATTGTCTTAATTAAAAATTACTTGTCGTTCAGTGTATACAGTTCATATGCAGACCTATGTGTCTCCTTGGTTACTGACTACAAACTCTGTTTAGTCTGTTCCTGCGTTCATGTGTAACGATAATAGTTGTTGGGGTGGTTTCGACAGGACCACCCCTGTTCTTATGCCTTGTTATATGGACATCATTAAGGGTGGACTTCCCCCACTCAGGACCCTTTTTTATGAGCCAGAGCAGCTCTCCTCTGGCAGTCTCATGACCTGACCGGAAGAAACGATCGTTAGTGATTACCATTTTGTCAGCCTATGAAAAACTGCTCCTTTAGTCACTTAGGCCCCGTGTACGCACCTATATAAAAATGTGGTACCATATGGCGCTTTTTAGGGATGTACAAACTGCACAAAGGTGCATTGATTTTGACCGTGTTACCGTTTGTTGCTCGGTACGGGCGTTCCAATGTATTTTCTGCCTCAAAACCGGTCATATCGGCCAATATCCTTTCATTATGGACTGACCTCTATGAAGAAAATCGGCATCCATATTAGATCCCATCTTATGGCTTAGTGGGAGGTCCAGGTTTGGCACGCCAACATGCGTCAATATTATGGCCGTGTGAACGCGGCCTAGGAAATCGGCGGTAACTCAATGTCAAGTTCTAAATTCACGCCATTGAGTGTTTTAATTGGTGATAATTCCAGGAATTTGTGATTCATCGTTAAGTGCGGAAATGTTATCACTTAGGAACCCGCCGTAAATGGTTCGGAATAAATTCCTTACATTGAGCGGTTTTCTGTACAACGAAAATTTTTGCTCGGTGTCTTAATAACGGGATAAACTCCTCAAACCTCTTCGCCTTAATTCCCAGCAATACGTTCATTGTTTTGTCGTCGTCGCTGTGATAACTACTTTTCTTGAGGATTCTTGACATTTGGCAATTTTCCATTCTCTGTGAAGGTGCTCATTAGACAAAGTACATTTCATATAATGAGATGCAGGTTTTCAAGTAATGAGAAGGAAAATTCAAGGCTCAGCTTGTCTGACCGGTACTAATTAATTTGCTTTAATTATTGACATCTGTTCAGCTTTACCTTTTGTCAGGGAAATGTGAAGCAATTACAGGCAGAAAATTTCCTTCTTCAGTATTGTATTTGCCTGATAATATTAAGGAACGTTAAATAAAATGTATGCATGGAGCAACGGGACCATAAGAAAAATCCAAATAGCGCCCCCTATGGGTGCTGGTTCATATTGGAGCAAATCTAACTGTAGGCTTGGCGGGCATGTACCCTGGCTGAGTGTTTGCACTAAACTGTCATGTTATCTTGTGCCCGGGTTACTCATCCGCTTCCTATATAAGGCTTGAGATTATAGTGCCAATGTGATCGCAGTGCGAAATCACATGCAATGTATTTCTACAAAGGTGCGTAAAATATAATTATACTAAAATATCCAACATGCGTTCCCTCCACCAATGGCTGTCTATGTATTACATAGACCGAGTCAGCCAGAGTGACTGACTGCGATTCCCCGCTCTGGTTTAGAGGGTGATTGGACTTCATAAAGACTTGGTAACCCCCTCTATGAGCAAGGGCAGTGCGGCACTAACAAGCAGTGGCTCTGGAAAACCTCTGGCCGTCCATATATTCCATAGATGGCCAATCATCTGAAAGACCGCCATGTAATACTACATTTCACCTGTAGTGGCCGCTGTAGGGGATATGATCAGGTGGTGGTAACTTAGACGCAAGGCGATCAGACAGCTCCTGTATTGAAGGGTTTGTGTGAGGAGCTAAATCCTTTAACCCCTTCAGGACCAAGCTCATTTTGGCCTTCAGGACCAGACCCATTTTTTCAAATCTGACATATTTCACTTTATGTGGTAATAACTCCGGAACGCTTTTACCTATCCAAGCGATTCTGAGATTGTTTTCTCGTGACACATTGGACTTTATGATAGTGGAAAAATGTGGTCGATAAATTCAATATTTACCAGTGAAAAACACCAAAATTTGGTGAAAAATTGCAAAAATTTGCATTTTTCTAAATGTAAATGTATCTGCTTGTAAGACAGGCAGTTATACCACACAAAATTGTTGCTAATTAACATCCCCCATATGTCTACTTTAGATTGGCATCGTTTTTTGAACATCCTTTTATTTTTCTAGGACGTTACAAGGC
Source organism: Rhinoderma darwinii (assembly GCF_050947455.1). Lineage (NCBI taxonomy): Eukaryota > Metazoa > Chordata > Amphibia > Anura > Rhinodermatidae > Rhinoderma > Rhinoderma darwinii. Next base: position 20,536,886 of record NC_134696.1, read on the forward strand.
TTAGAACTTTAGCAGCAATTTCTCACATTTTCATGAAAATTTCAAAAGGCTATTTTTACAGGAGCCAGTTCAGTTGTGAAGCGGCTTTTAGGGCCTTATATATTAGAAACCGCCAAAAAGTCACCCCATTTTAAAATCTTCACCCCTCAAAGTATTCAAAACAGCATTTAGAAAGTTTCTTAACCCTTTAAACGTTTCACAGGAATTAAAGCAACGTAGAGGTGAAATTTTCAAATTTCATTTTTTTTTTGCAGAAATTCATTTTTATTCTATTTTTTTTGTAACACAGAAGTTTTTACCAGAGAAATGCAACTCAATATTTATTGCCCAGATTCTGCAGTTTTTAGAAATATCCCACATGTGGCCCTAGTGTGATAATGGACTGAAGCACCGGCCTCAGAAGCAAAGGAGCACCCAGTGGATTTTGGGCCTCCTTTTTATTAGAAAATATTTTAGGCTCCATGTCAGGTTTCAAGGGCTCTTTCGGTGCCAAAACAGTGGAAATCCACCAAAAGTGACCCCATTTTGGAAACTACACCCCTTGAGGAAATTATCTAGGGGTATAGTGAGCATTTTGACCCCACAGGTTTTTTGCAGAAATTATTGGAAGTAGGCCGTGAAAATAAAAATCGTCATTCTTTCAAAGATTATGTAGGTTTAGCTAATTTTTTCTAATTTCCACGAGGACTAAAGGAGAAAAAGCACCGCAATATTTGTAAAGCAATTTCTCCCGAGTAAAACAATACCCCACATGTGGTTATAAACGGATGTTTGGACACACGGCGGAGCTTAGAAGGGAAAGAGCGCCATTTGGCTTTTGGAGCTCAAATTTAGCAGGAATGGTTTGCGCAGGCCATGTCGCATTTGCAAAGCCCCTGAGGTACCAAAACAGTGAAAACGCCAAAAAAGTGACTCCATTGAGAAAACTACACCCCTTGAGGAATCCATCTAGGGGTGTAGTGAGCATTTTGCCCCCACAGGTGTTTCATAGATTTTATTAGAATTGGGCAGTGAAAATAAAAAAAATCCTTTTTCTTCAATAAGACGTAGCTTTAGCTCCAAATTTTAAATTTTCTCAACAAATAAAGGAAAAAAAAAACCCCAACGCTTGTAAAGCAACTTCTCTGGAGTACGGCAATACCCCACACGTGGTCGTAAAATGCTGTTTGGGCACACGGCAGGGCTCAGAAGGGAAGGAGCGCCATTTGCTTTTGGTGTACAGATTTTGCTGCATTTGGTTTCTGGTCGCTATGTTGCATTTGCAAAGTCCATGTGGGACCAAAACAGTGGAAACCCCCCAGAAGTGACGCCATTTTGGAAACAACACCCTCAAGGTATTCACCTAGGGGTGTAGTGAGCATGTTAACCCCACAGGTGTTTTGCAGAAATTCGTGTGCACACGAGGTGGGAGAATGAAAATGGGAATTTTTCCTTAGATACGCCAATATGTGGTGCCCGGCTTGTGCCACCATAACAAGACAGCTCTCAATTATTATGTGGTGTTTCCCTGTTTTAGAATCACCCTACATGTGGCCCTAATCTTTTGCCTGGACATTCGACAGGGCTCAGGAGTGAAAGAGTACCATGTAAAATTGAGGCCTAATTTGGCGACTTATAAAGTATTGGTTCACAATTGCAGAGGCTTTGATGTGAAATAATAAAAGAAACCCCTGAGAAGTGACCCCATTTTGGAAACTGCACCCCTCAAGGCATTTATTAAGAGGTGTAGTGAGCATCTTCACCCCACGTGTCTTTTCCATAAATGATTGCGCTGCGGAAGGTACAAATTAAATAGTTTCCCTAGATATGCCAATTCAGTGTCAAATGTCATGCCCAGCTTGTGCCACTTTTTTTTTTATATACACCGTTCACCGTACGTTATAAACTACATGTTACCTTTATTCTGCGGGTCAGTACGATTCCGGCGATACCAAATTTATAGAACTTTTTTATAACTTTTTGCACAATAAAATTACTTTTGGAAAGAGAATGTATTTTTTGTGTCGCCAAGTTGTGAGAGCCATAACTTTTACATTTTTTCGTCGATGGAGCTGTGTGAGGGCTTGTTTTTTTTGCGAGACGAGGTATAGATTTTATCGGTACCATTTTTGGATACATGCGACTTTTTGATCACTTTTTATTTCAATTTTTGGAAGACAGTGACCAAAAAAACAGTCATTATGGCAGTGTTTTTGAGTTGTTTTTTTACGGCGTTCACTGTGCGGAATAAATAACATAATATTTTTATAGTTCAGGTCGTTACGGTCGCAGCGATACCAAATATGTATGGCTTTATTATTTTTTTCAATAATAAATGACTTATAAGGGAAAAAGGGCGATTGTGTTTTGTGTTATTATTTGAAACTTTTATTGTATGTTTTCCAACTTTTATTTTTACTTTTTTTACACTTTTTTTTACACTTTTCTTTAGTCCCACTAGGGGACTTGAATGTCCAACTATTTGTTTGATGTTCTAATACATTGCACTACCTATGTAGTGCAATGTATTGGAACTGTCAGTTGTTCACTGACAGCAAGCCGATTAGGCTCCGCCTCTGGGCGGGGCCTAATCAGCTTACGTAATGGCAGACAGGAGTCCATTGTTAGGGCTCCTGTTGCCATGGTAGCAGTCGCCAGCCTTGCCATCGCATGGCAAGGCTGCCGATTTTCTACAAACCTCTAGGATGCAGCGATCACAATGGATCGCTGCATCGAAGGGGTTAATGCCAGGAATCGGAGCTAGCTCCGGTTCCTGGCGATAGATCGGGGTGTCCGCTGTAACATACAGCGGACACCCACTGCTGATGACGCCGGCTCAGCTTCTGAGCCGGAAGCTGGGCCGGCGCCATCTTGCCGATGTTACCGGAAGCCTCCTGGGCCCCGCCGACGACGGGGCATAGGAGGATTCCGTTACAGGCTGATCGGGAGGTAAGCATTAGCCCTCCGATCGCCTTTGCAGCCACCGGCAACCCAGCGATCACGTTGCTGGGGTGCCGGTGGCTATAAACTCCTCACATGCTGCGATCTCTATTGAACGCAGCATGTGAGGGGTTAATCGGTCGGATCGGAGGCTAGCTCCGGTCCTGGCCGATACCTTAGGGTGCCAGCTGTAACATACAGCTGTCACCCGGTGGTGATGTCGCTGGCTCAGCTCCTGAGCCAGCTTCATCTCCATGACGTATATTTACGTGAAAAGGCGGTAAGCCACCGATTTTAATGACGTATATATACGTGATCCGGCGGGAAGGGGTTAATATGGCTGTGTGGATGAACCCTAATAATGATTAGTCCGATTTTTTTTTTTAGTCCGCTTTGGGTCCTATACAGTCTGTCTTATTTATTTTCTTTTTTAGATGGCGCTGTAGTTTAATGGAGATCAATGCCATCCATCCGGCTTTTAGTCCTGCACTGTATAAAAGCTGCTCATGTCTTTATATTATTCCTCTAGTGGAATGGGTGGCCCGAGGATAAGGATCAGATATCATATACAGGAGCCAAGAGGATATATTTCTTACACAATAACCATTCAGTGCAGCAAGATTGAACAAAACCGTCGTTTACTTTCTGGTCGCGGCGTAGAACGCTGACCTGATACTTTCTCAAATAACATGCGTATGGCTATTTTTAACATATGTCGTCTGCCGCTGGTCAAGGTCATATTTAACGTCTCCATTATTTTTCTTATATTACAGGCTTTGCCGGTACGTCTTGATTCCCATAAGAATGAATGTCACTGTGTTTAACCCATTGTGTTCCGAGTCTAGTCAGCTGGCCCCGTCACTTGCAAATCTCTTGAACTCCTTTAAATCTGCTTGACCGTAAATTCCGATAATCTGGCACAGGGCTGCCATTAGGGCGGAGCTTTAATATATAGCGCCCACCTGCCAACACAATGGGGCCCACCACCCATATTGTTAACAGGCCCAATAACACCATGGGGCCTATTCTTTTCACCTTAGGGAAACTATATAGGCCCCACATTATTCGAGCAGCAGTGTCCACCTCCATGACGTCTACCGGCTGTTCAGCGCCAGGGGCTGCTGCCCTTCTGGGTTCTCCTGTGCAGACAGCAGTTCCAATGTAATGACATTTTAATTTGTCCCGTCCCCTCAAAGAGCCCCTGTTGGCCACCTTGTGCCGGCAGATCCGGTGCTTGCGATGTTGTTTCCCTCAGATGCCCACAGAGCCCCTGCAACTTTGTCTCTACCCCTACCCACCACAGATCCCTCATTTGCCACCTTGCATCTCTTTTCCCCCACAATGCCCCTACCATCTTGTCCCCCACAGACTTTATGCCACCTTGTGTCTACCCCCATCCACCCTACAGAGCCCCTGTTGGCCACCTTGTGCCGGCAGATCCGGTGCTTGCTATGTTGTGTCCCTCAGATGCCCACAGAGCCCCTGCGACTTTGTCTCTACCCCTACCCACCACAGAGCCCTCATTTGCCACCTTGCATCCTTTTTTCCCCACAATGCCCCTGCCATCTTGTCCCCCGACAGACTTTATGCCACCATGTCTGCCCCCATCCACCCTACAGAGCCCCTGTTGCCTTGCATCCCCCCCCCCCCATAGACCCTCTGCCACCTTGTGGTTTTGCCCTTGCCACCCCCTAGTTTTAAAGTGGTTGTGCCATGTTTTCCTTAGAAAAAGACTCCCTATTTTTTCCAATCTGAAACCAGCCCTTTACGCTGTGAAAAAACCTTTGCTTCCACGTTGTCCAGGCACATAAGCCTTTCAGGAGACTGGGTAAGCTGGGTGACGGCCGCTGTGGATGCTGTATTGGTAGAATTAATAGCGGTCGCCAAGCTTTCCAAAAATTATTACAACAGAATAAAAAGCACACCCTGGGGTCGGAGTGATTTTTTTTTTTTTTGGGTGGGGGCAATTTCTCTAATTATGTCCTAAATCTTAGTAATGTTCATTTACATCGTTATTTCTTTCCTGTCGTGATATTGTAGACAGGGAAAGCTGGACGGTCGGCCTACATTTACGCTGCTAGAAATGAATAATTTAGTAAATTGCCCCATTTTCCATCCATGGTGTCTGCAGGCCAGAGCAGTAGTCGGTTTGGAATATATAAAATATTATATTAAACTCCCCTGAGCAAATGTTTAAAAGGACGGAAACCTCTCTAATTAAGTCTTCTGAAAATATCCCGCAGCTGCGTTTCATAGAACTTCCCAACAAATTATTTTAATCCTCTGTTACATATTTTACTACAGAGTATTGTACGAGAGGAAAACCAGATTCCAAAAATTAGCTTAAAGGGACAGTACTCTGGAAAGGCCACTAGTGCAGATTCCACATGGCGCAATGTAACTTTTTACAGACTAAATTCCTTCCTCTGAGATCTTGTAAACTGGTAGCACCTGGTTGTGATTCTCTGATGTTCATGAACCCAGCGGGAACAGATAGACATGAAATAGACAACCTTGTATGTAATGGAAACATTGCATCTCCTGCAGCCAGGAAAAACATGTGCCCCTCGATTAGGAAGATTCCTGCCACTTCAAAGGGGCTGTCATGTGACCAGGAAGGGACAGAGATTGATGTCCTGCTGGCCCCTTAAGGCCTCCACCCTCCTCCTGAGGTCAATTCACCGCAACTTAATTTTTTTTGCCCAAAGGTCTCCCCAGACCTACATTAGGCTCTGTAATAGACCACTGCACGTTCTTAAAGGGATTGTCCAATCTTGTGTAACTTTGATCATTGTCTAATAAAAACTTTTATGCAACTTTCTAAAATTCTTTGGGGCAGATTTACGAAGACTGGCATTTAGCTACGCCAGTCTTCACTATCCGCTCCACTGGAGTAAGGGTCTTTTTACACCGGCCAATATTGGCTGTAATAACGAGAATTGGCTCGTTTTCCCCTTTCACAAGGAGCTAGTATGGGGATGAGCACTCGTTACTACGATCGCTCGTCCCCATACATTACTATTGTGTCGGCAGCGCATCTCCCTGTTTACGGGCCTCTACATTGCTATGCCCCACAGAGTGAAATCTACGCCAGCTAGAAGATGGCATAGATTAACACTATAATTCACGCGGTTTTTAAGCCACACCCCCTTTTCAAAAAGTGATGGTCAACATAAACATTTTTTTATAATTTTCAACGCAAATTGAGACTTTTGGGCCTTTTTGTGACATTTCTACACCAAAAAACTGCCGTAGAGAGGTTGATAGATTTCACCTGTTTCAATTCCTCACCATTTCCAAGATCTTTATTTGCTGTCACTGAATGGAAATCTTGTTTCATTCCAGAAGATGAGGGTAAACAAATCGGGTTGGTTTGTGGCCATTATACTGTAGTCTGGCATTGAAGCTTGCACAAATAGCTGATTTTTTTTTAGGGTATACTCTTAAAGGATATTCAATTTTTAGAAATTAAAGCTACTTTATGGTTCAATGAAAAGTAACACCATTTTTAAAAAATCGTTTCTATATTAATTCCTCACGGTTTCCAAGATCTCTGCTTGCAGGCATTGAATGCAATCCATGAAGGATTTGTACAGTACTACAGCCAATTCCGGATTGTTCCACCGCATCTAAAAAAAAGATAAATCCACTTTGCAAAGCCTTAGGCCCTGTTCACACAGAGTTTTTTTACGCTACGCCAAAAAACGGCCCAAAATGCCTCCCATTGATTTTAATGGGAGGCAGAGGCGTTTTTTCCCGCGAGCAGAAAAAAACCACTCACATAAAGAAGAAGCATCATGCCCTTTCTTCGGGCGTTTCTGTCTCTGACCTCCCATAAACATCAATGGGAGGCAGAGAAATTCGGTTTTGTGGCATTTTATGCCCACGGCGCTCAATGGCCGCGGCCAAAACGCGCAGTGAAAAACGTGGCAGACAGAGTGCAGGCAGGTCAAAATCTGTGTCAAAGACCCTGAAGGAATTTTGAGGCAGATTTTTCAGCTTGCAAAAAAATTCATTGTGAACAGGGCCTTAAAGGGGTTTTCCAGTCCCTAAAAATTGATAGCCTACCCTCAGGATAGGCCATCAATAGCTATTGGATCGGGGTCCGACTCCAGGGACTGCGGCTATTCACGGTATTGCAGCCTTCTCCCATTGAAGTTCTTACAGTTGAAACATGCTAGCTGTAAAAACGTGTCCAAAAACCGCATTGCCGCACATTTTTTTGACAACACAGAATACAACCGGCCCATGTGCAGAACTCTACTGCAACGAGTTGTACACCTTTGTGGTCATTACAAGGCCGGACGGATTTTCATCCTTTGAAAGGGAAAACATTGAAGGTTCCAATTGACTCACAGCAAGCAGAGGTCTTGAAAATAGTTCAACATTTTTACAAAATTATATTCTAAAACTGCATAACTATTAAAGCTATTACAAGCACAAGATAAAGTCCTGGAGTAAGAGGTCGTAATAAAGGAAGATAATAGCTGAAGGCCATTGGCTGAACAGAAAGCATTGGTAGGTTAGTAAACTAGGGTTAAATGAGAGATGTAGAAAGGTGCAGCATGGTGGACAGTTTAGAAATTTATTCCAGAAGGAACAAGTAAAAAACGTGTGTATTTGAGCGCGGTGCATAGCTCATCTCGGAGACGTCTGCCCCATCTCGTGCGCCGTCTGTCCACATCTTCCCGTGTGTAAAGTTCAGCGATGCTTCTATTGCCTTAAATATTCATTACACATTTTAGTGCGTCCCGTGTCTGATTGAATCCCCCATGTTTTTAATTATGGAGGCCCGAACCCACTTTGTTTTCATTTCCCATGTAGCGAATCTTCTGAAAATGTTTAAATCTTTAATACAATAATGTATCCGGAGTCACGTCTGCCAGAGAACAGGAATCCGGGATTCTTATTGCTGCTGTTCTATCGAACGGTCGCAAGAACGCGGCGAGAGAAAGCGAGCGGCACAGATTGTTACAGCCTTTACCATGCGATGAGCATCTTCTAAATAGATTATAATGCCCATGAGAAGGCAGGATTTTTGGCAAACATTTCAAGCTTGACTAATATTGCTCTTATCAGAGCCACATGACCGATATTAAGATGTACGAAAGTTTTCCTAGCATTCCATTGCGCTGTTCTATAATCTGTAAAACTCCAATAATCCAGCATTTTTAGGACAAGGCGTTGGATTATCAAATATTCTGGATTACTTTCTTTATTCTTGTAATCCCTTTCCTATTACAAGATGGCGCTCATCCTAATAGTTGTCACTTTTTGACCCTACGGACCAAGTAAAAAATAACTACAAAGGGCTCTTTAAAAGGTTTGTATACTTTTACAACGATTTTATTTTGCTCCAATGTTGCTAAAATTAAAAAAAAATGCAACAGCTTTGTTAATAGTGTTGATTTAAAATATTATTACGCTTTGTGTCTACAGTTCCTATGCAGACCTATGTGTCTCCATGGTTACAGACTACAAATAGACCTTGTGAGTAGTCTGATCTTGCAGTCATGTGTTTCTCTTTTCCGTCTGCCTTCTCTTCTGCAGTCTGTAGGATCGCAATAAGCGAGTGCAGAGGGCGTGGGGTAACACATGACTGCAGGATCAGACTACACAGAGTTGTTTGTAGTCTGTAACCATGGTGGCACATAGGTCTGCATAGGAGCTGTGGGCACAAAACGATAGGGGAATTTTAATCAAGGCGGTTTGCAAAGTTTCTTCATTTTTCGTTTTAGATACATTGAAAGTGGTTGCAAATGTGTTCATGCCCTTTAAAGAGCCGTCTGTAGTTATTTCTCATTTGCGGTCGATCCTATCAGACGCAATGACATTTATATTATGTGGAGCCCGTATGTTCTGTGATAGTTACACATCTTCTCCGTTCTTCAGGCTGCATCATAACCGTATCTGGACGTATGACGTTCACTAGTAACAAGTCCATGGAGATTGAGGTGTTTGTGGACGCAGACACGTTAGTTGGCGATACGCAGGAGCGATACAGAGCGGTCAGCGCCTTCTTCACTTATGTCTCTCTCAGCAAAGATGCAAAACCCCTCCCCGTGCCTCAGATTGTGGTGAGTACGTTGTTCATTTTTGTTTTGTGAATTCTCTTCAGCCATTTATGAGTCATATCTAGGGATTCAGGTTATAACCAATATGGCTGCATTACACAGCTTTCCCAGATTCCTGAATAGCAAATTTGTACAGGAATTAAAGGGGTTGTCCAGTCCATAAAAATTTGTGGCCTATTCTCAGGATAGGCGATCAATAGCTGATGAGTCGGAGTCTGACTCCCCAACTTCAGGGACCCCCACTTATCGTACGAGTGCTGCTTCCCCTTCATTTCTACTTGCTCACTGTGAAACGCCGAAACACGTTTAGTGGTGATTCACAGGTACAGCAGCCTTCTTCTCCCATTGCAGTGAATGGGAGAGGAAGGCTGCGATACCTGTGAATCGCGGCTACATCCGTGACGACGATTCACAGTGAGCAAGTAGAAATGAAGGGGAAGCAGTGCTCGTACGAGCTCTGCACCCCCTTCAAACAGATGATCGGTGGGGGTCTCGGGAGTCAGACCACGACCCATCAGCTATTGATGGCCTATCCTGAGGATAGCACTGTAGCTGTCACTAGTTATGAGGGCACTGTGGCTGTCACTAGTTATGAGGGCACTGTGTCACCAGTTATGAGGGCACTGTAGCTGTCACCAGTTATGGGTGAACTGTGGCTGTTACTAGTTATGGGGGCACTGTGGCTGTCGCTAGTTATGGGGGCACTGTGGCTGTCGCTAGTTATGGGGGCACTGCAGAGGTTACACTGTGGCATGGATTTTAAGGGCATTAGGTGTTTTGGGATGTGGTTTATATTTTAAGGTGTGGGGCATATGTTTAAAAATTATCTCCCTGAAATATGTCTAAAAGTAGGCAAGTGTGGTGTTAACCCTTGTGGGAGATACAACAGCAGCCATATTGGTTGTTACCCATCTTTCCCAAATCTAACAAAAAAAAACAACTAATGACAGAAAATATTTAATGTTTGTTTTAGAGAGAAAATGCCCTTTCAGAAATTGTATATTTTATTATTTCTATGTCACAGACCTGATCAGCCCCCAGTTCATCTTTGTCAGATATATGCCGGGATTATACGTGTATTTATATGAAACCAGAGATCTCATACAATATAAACATACCCGGGCTATAAATAAACGGCTCGGAGCTTAATTACAATTCATCCAGCATAACTGAGCGTCCCTCGGGCCTCCATAACAAGAACACATCATATAAATCAGGTGTAGACTCCGCTCTCCACCAGTGCAAAAAATGATCAATGACAAAATACTGGAAAAGACATAAGTACTTTAATTGGGAGCTTTTAATATGCTTCTCACTTTAGAAGATTAATCTGAGAACCGAGTAATATCAGTAATGCTCTATAAAAAAAATAAAAAAATGATGTGCCGTTTTTAAAGCTAAAGTTCCATTTAATGTTCAAATTCTTAGTTCATGGTTAATAGTCTAATAGTCCGGTATAAAGTGACAACTGCATTGCTCAGCGTAACTTGCACTCCTACTGCTCAGGCTCTGTTCACATCTGCGTTAGGGACGTTCCATCTGAGCTTTCCGTCGGAACGGGACCCTGACCAGACACAAATTGCTTAGTCGACTACGCTATTGCTTCCGGCAAAACTACGGGTCCGGTACACAACCGAGATAAACGGAAACCATGGGCACCAGATCCGTCACCATTGAAATCAATGGTGATGGGAACGGAAACCTCTGGTTTCAGTTTGTGTCTGGTCAGGGTCCCGTTCCGACAGAAAGCTCAGATGGAACGTCAAAACGGGATCCTAACGCAGATGTGAACAGAGCCTAAACCTACCTACTCCCTATGTACAAGAGCAAAACTACTATAATACTGCCCTCTATATACAAGAATATAACTACTATAATACTGCCCCTGTATACAAGAATATAACTACTATAATACTGCCTCCTATATACAAGAATATAACTACTATAATACTGCTCCTATATACAAGAATATAACTACTATAATACTGCCTCCTATATACAAGAATATAACTACTATAATACTGCTCCTATATACAAGAATATAACTACTATAATACTGCACCTATATACAAGAATATAACTACTATAATACTGCCCCCTATGTACAAGAATATAACTACTATAATACTGCCCGTATATACAAGAATATAACTACTATAATACTGCTCCTATATACAAGAATATAACTACTATAATACTGCTCCTATATACAAGAATATAACTATTATAATACTGCCCCTATGTACAAGAATATAACTACTATAATGCTGCCCTCTATATACAGGAATATAACTACTATAATACTGCCTCCTATATACAAGAATATAACTACTATAATACTGCCTCCTATATACAAGAATATAACTACTACTAGTACTGTCCCCTATATACAAGAATATAACTACTATAATACTGCCCGTATATACAAGAATATAACTACTATAATACTGCTCCTATATACAAGAATATAACTACTATAATACTGCCTCCTATATACAAGAATATAACTATTATAATACTGCCCCTATGTACAAGAATATAACTACTATAATGCTGCCCTCTATATACAGGAATATAACTACTATAATACTGCCTCCTATATACAAGAATATAACTACTATAATACTGCCTCCTATATACAAGAATATAACTACTACTAGTACTGTCCCCTATGTACGAGAGCATAACAGGAGGATAAAAGGAGCAAACAAGCGCCAATCTCGTTGATCGGCGCTCGTGTACACGGCCCTCGTCGGGCCGTGTAGGAGTACCTTAACACCTATTGTAAATACATGCCGTAATCCATTTAAGAAATGTTTCATTATGTTGATAAGAACCCCTGAAAGGCTGACTTCTGTTACACGTGCTTCACAAGTATCTGAACACCTCATAGGAATATGTTTCAGATGTAAAGGATTTAAGTGGATATTACAGGAGACGCACTTCATCACCTACAGAAAGTGCGAAAATTAATTAAATCATTACATGGTTAGAGCTCCATCCAGGAAATAAAGGGGCCAGAGAAGAAGAAAGACGACTAATTCAGCCGTTATGGTCCCAAGGATCCGTGATACTCATGAAAGTCTTTTAATTTGAGGATGCTTGTAAGGAACTTGACACGGAGATCTTGGTTCTTAACCACTTTTTTAATTATATGGTAAGTTTCCCCAAGAGTAATAGTTGAGGGGAAGCCGAGGAATATTATATCCACATATGTGGTCATTCTTCTCTTCCACTTGATGATAAAAAGTAATATACATCCCAGAATCTCGGCAGAAGACCCTCGTAGAAAACACATCACTCATAGTCAGAATCCTAATGGTCAGTGAAAAGTTGGGAGTGTGCTGTTTGTTTTTGGACGTTCCTTTTTAAAATATATTTGAAGGCTATGCATATCTAATAGGGATACTCCTTCTATCTAACCCCCTTCAAGAGATGAAGTTATGTCCTTCATCCACGAGGTTTAAAGCTGGTAGAGTGTTGGCACTTCTGGCCATTCGGCCAACCTAATCCTGTCCTTTCTACCCCCCTTCTTTATGAAAAATGGAAATCTGAGCAGACTGTAGACTTACCAAATAGAGGTGGAGGTAACTGGGCCACCCATTTACCTTATAAGTAATGGGTAGGTGTGGATACCAAGAAGGCCTATGTTTTCTTGTCCCAGGTGGTGGGGTAGAGGGGGCATGAACCAATAGTCTTAGAGTGTAGGCATCTGTGACTGTGGGGTTTGTGATAGTGGACCACTGGGTAAGTTTGGCCCTATCAACCTTCCATATAGGAAATGTGAATCTATGCCGACCTCCCTTTAGACACCACATTACAAAAATAAGTGGAGCTATCTGGGCCACCGGCTCTCCTAGAATTGATGGAAAAGTGTGGACACCAATAACTGCTCTATTTTCTTCTCCCGGGATAGTGGATGAAAGGTGGCATAAACCACTACCAGAATGGTGGCCTTTTTTTTTTTTTTATTACGGTGGCACAATATTTGGAAAGAAGTACAGTATGAAGCTTTCCATTAATGGCCTTGTCTAGACTATCTCTCGAAGCGCTCTCTAGCTTTGGCATGATAAAAGTAAATCTTGACTTGTGCCCTCTTGGCCATTGTAACTGATCTTCCATGAATCCATCGGGAAGGGTCTGGTGAAATGTAAGCTGCAGAAGTTTTTAGATTTTTAACGTGAATGACTGCCGTCCGTTCATGTCACAAGTTCTATATATATATTTTTAGCATTCATCTGTCATCCAAGGCTTGATTGGAGCTTGATGTTATCTCTTTGAAGATGAGCTTCGTTTACTTGTCAAGTGATCAATAACAAGTAAAACGTAAAAATTCTAATCAGTTGGAAAGTTTTTTTTCTTCTCCCAGAATCCCTTGCAAATACCTGATGGGCTCCAAAAAAAAAAAGATCTCAATAGCTTGTGCTATTTTTGGAAATGAATCTAATGGAACATTGGTCATTTTCTGGTTCTCGTCTCTAATTATAGCGTACGAACATGGGTATGAAACGTCTGTGAAAAATGATGCAAGTGCACGACATTATTCCATAATGTCTCCGAAATAAAGATATTCATAAATATTAAACATTGTCTGTAATGGAAATGGAACAATTGCTATAAATATGAAACCTTTGAGAACAAGGAGATATTGATTGTCTACTCGAAGGGTTAAAAATAAGACAATGTCCATTTATTAAAAATGGCGTGTCCCTTACTCCCCTTAAAGTGTTCCCTCGATTATATGGAAAAACTAGTGCATTTTTCAAAATATTTGTTTTTGTACATATCGTGTTAAGCAGATCCTTCTCCTAAATCACAGTGGCCGCGGTCTGTTCTGCCGGCTGCCCATAACTCTACAGTAGGAGACGGAGCAGGACCCATTATCTCCAAGGCTCCCATCTCTAGTATGGGAGCCAATACTGTAGAATGTAATGTGATCATACAGTGCTGGCTCCTGTACTGGATACGAGAGCCTAGGAGACAGAACGGGACTGCAGAGTAATGAGCAGACGCAGCCCAGACCGCGGCCGCTCCGTGCTGCTATTTGAAAACAAAATCCACTAAATAAGTTATATAAAAATATTATTACATTGCAAAAGCCTGCACTATAATCATAGAAGGTAGGCCTAAGGTTTATATATATATATATTAGATTTAAATCATCCGAACCCGCTAGTTTGGGCGGTCTATCGGTCCTTCCCCAACGGCATATGTGGCGGAAAAGAGGGATTGGTCATGTTGGATTTCAACATGTCTCATCCATTCTTCCCACACGATATAAGGCAGAGAGGTCTGACAGCGGCTTACTTCCCTCTCTCCTTGAAATAAACATGCACGCTTGTTAGAGCCAAGTGCGCGCATCAATGATGGAATAGTTGTCGACTGAATGAGCCATCTTCAGTGTATGGGCACTAGAGGCCTCATGCACAATACCGTAATTTTTTGCATCCGCAATTTATCCACATTTTTTGCGGAGAAATTGGCAGAGCTGTTCATTTCTATGACCCCATGCACACAACCGTGGTTTACGCGGATCCGTGTGGGGAACTCAAATCCGGACCGTAAAAACTCAGGACAAGTCTTTTTATGGTCCGGATTTGTGGATTCACCAAAACTGGGGAATTGTTGTGGGTCCGTGAGTCCTGATGACACACGGAAGCACAAGAAAGGTTTTTTTGCGGTCTGATGGACCACAAAGGACCCGTGGTTTTGCGCACCACAAAACCGGTGCGGTCGTGTGCTTGAGGCCTATGTTTAGAACCAAGAGAAGCCTTTAGTTGCAGAACTTGGGACAAAAGGCCCTGGATAAATATCATGAGGGATCTATCAAAGGGATAGGAAATCATGAAAAATTACAGGCAACTTAACACTGCTTCAGGACACCACTTTCCGAGTCGTTGTCTAACATTAATTTTATAGTGAGGGTGATGCATTGGATCAGGACACCGTTATTGATGGGGACATGCCGGCGTCCTCCCGAGTCCTCCAGTGTGAGAGCTACTCTTTGCGGTAACTCTCCGCTCTAATAGAAGGAGCTCCGGAGCAGGGGACTCCCCTTCTATGATGTAGAAATAGGGCTCATGGAAAGAAGTTGTCCTGATGGGCATCCTTGTTACTCTCATTTAAATTCGGGGGATTCACTTGGAGTCTTGCTGCTACCCCGAGGTCCGGTTTTCGGACTGTTGTGTGCTGCTGCTGCTGCTCTGGTTTCTGCATGAAAGATGTTTGTGTCCTGAGGCGCTGAGGACGAAGGAAAGATAAGGCCAGATTATTCCAGCGATGATTTGTGACCTAGAAATTACTTTAGGGTGCCTCGGAGCGAAGATACCGGCATGTCTTAGGCTATAGCTAGACTGGCGCTTTTGTCCTATGTCTGGGTAAGTTGACATGGATTCAGTTTGTCAGGAAATTTTTCTTTTCACATTTTGCAATAAATATTAAGACTAAGGCCTCATGCACACGACCGTAGCCGTGTGCACGGCCGTGATTTTCGGGTCGGCCGGCTGCGGACTGTCAGCCGCAGGCCGCCCGCACATGCACATGGCCGCGGCCATTGTTTTCAATGAGCCCGGACCGCAGAACCGGGCCGTAATAAGACATGCCCGTTCTTTCTGCGATCCGGGCTCCCGGGCCGTGCACGGACCGCAAAAACTACGGTCGTGTCCACGTCCCCATAGAAAAGAATGGGGCCGCAATTCTCCCGTGGATTTTCGGTGGAATTGCGGCCGCAAAAACACGGTCGTGTGCATGAGGCCTAAGATAAAAATAATAGCATAATTATACTTTATGCCTAATGTGCGATATTCAGAAACGGGGGTTTGTCAGTAGGTTGATAGGAGCATATATATATTATGGCATATGGACTAGCTAGTGAAGGGAGCAGCCACCAGGATTTTGTTTAACCCCTTAATGACCAGCGTATTTTAGACCTTCATGACCAAGCCATTTATAACTTTACTTCTTTGCGTCGACATAGCTGTATAAGGTCTTGTTTTTTGCGGGACAAGTTGTAATTTTTAATAGCACCTTTTTGGGGTACATAGAATTTATTGATTAACTTTTTTATTAACTTTTTTTGGGGGGGAATAGAAAAAAAAACGCAACTTTTTTGCGTCCTAAACTTACACCATTTACCGTGTGGTATAAATAACGCAATAACTTTATTCAATTATTGCAACAATACTAAATTTGTATAATTTTTGTATGTTTTACTACTTTTACAGTGAAAACACTTTTTTTTCAAAATGATTTGTTTTTGTGTCTAAAGAGCCATAACTTTTTTACTTTTTCGCCAATGGAATTTTTTTTGCGGGACGACTTGTAGTTTTTATCGGTACCATTTCGGAGTAGATGCGACTTTTTGTCAATTTTTATCACTTTTTTTTTTTTTAAGGCTGGATTCAAAGAAAACCGCAATTTTTGCATGTATTTTTATTTTATTTTTTACGACATTCACCGTGCGGGTTAAATAATGTGATGGCTTTATTGGCGGGGTCGTTACGGAAGCGTTGATACCAAATATGTGTAGCTTTTTTTACTTTATTTTGTTTTTGAATAATTAAGTTTTAAAAAAAAAAAAAAAAGAAAAACCCACTTTTCTCCCTTACACTTGTTAAACTTTTTAAACTTTTTTTACTAGTCCCACTAGGGGACTTCACGATGCGATTATCCGATCGCAAATTATAATACACTGCAATAATTCTGTGTTGCAGTGTATTATGCCTGTCCGTGTAAAACGGACAGGCATCTGCTAGGCCTCTTGCATGACCTAGCAGGCATTCACTACAGGCACACCTGGGGGCCTTTATTAGGCCCCCGGCTGCCATCAGAGACCCAGACACTCGGCGATCTTATTGCCGGGTGCCCGTGGGAGCGAGAGGGAGCTCCCTCCCTCTCTCCAAAACCACTCAGATGCGTTGCTCGCTATTGAGCGCCGCATCTGAGGGGTTAAACGGGTGAGATCGATACTAATATCGATCTCACCCTGTCGACCAGGGATGCCCCCAGCCCTCCGCTACCTCTGGCAGCTGAGAGCAGGGAGATTTAACGGCTCCCTGCTCTGTTTATTTATTCCGATGCAGCGCCATAAAAAGGCTATTGCATCGGAATAAAGCCCGTTAGTGGCCGCCGTAAGAACACTATGGGCCGGTCACTAACTGGGATCTGTTACCTTTCTGCCCTTTGCATGCATTACAACTGTTATGTTCTCTAAAGAAACTTTGTAATTGATAATTTAACCCATTGTCCTCAACCTAAACATACACATAACAATATAAAGCACTGGCTGAAAACAGAAAGATTTTTGCCGATCTGTTATTTCCTTGCCTGCCCTGATGAGGGCACTAGAGAAGAAGTTAAGGGCTATGTACACCTTTAAAATATTTTTTGGGTTTTTTAATAATAATGTCTACCAGTCTGTTTTGTGCAACTGTCTAAATACTTTTTATTAAAAATTATTTTAACTTTTCGTGATACAGCTGCTTTGTATCCTGAGACCTGAATCCGTCAGGTCAGCGGCACTGACGGGTTCAGTCTCAGTGGGTCCTGTGTCTGACACGCAGGATCCACCTGTTATCGATTACGTCTAAGTTATGAACTTAGATGTGATCAGTAACCGCTCAATGACCTGCTGTCACTGAACCCGTCAGTGCTGCTGACCTGATTTGATTCATGTCTCAGCGCGTGATACAGCTGCTCTGTATACAAGGTACAAAGCAGCTGCATCTCAAAGTAAAAATATTTTTTAATAAAAAGTATTTAGACAGTTACACAAAACACACTGAGTGGGAGGGTTTTCTTGCTTTTTAATTTTCAATAAAAATGTCTATTTCAAAGGTGTACTTAGCCTTTAAGCTTTTAAAGAGCCTGCCCAGGATTAAGAAGACTGGTCCCCTCTCCTGACATGTTTTAGTATATACTTGTACTACCTATGAAATAACAATCCTGGAGCATCTTATTAGAGCTTTCCTTTGTGCTGTTCCTCTGTTATTCCCCCTGGAAATGTATGACTAGAATTTAGAACTAGTTGTTACCATTCCCCTTGTCAATGGGGCATGCCCCTACACAGTCGGACACTGTCTAATCCGTGCTGACACTGTCAGACTGTGTAGGGACAAACCCTATGGACAAGTTAGAGGAGAGCTGATCGGTCCTCTTGAAAGGTTTCATCCAGGCTTCTGTCATTGTATAATGAAAAGTTCTAATTTGTATTTCAGTTCCTCACCGTTTTCAAGATCTCTGCTTGTTGACACCGAATGGAAACCTTTAATAACATCATTGAAGGCAATACAGACCCTATGACTTCTCACAGCTGAGGGTTTGTTACAATTGCATCAAGTCTAGACAATCCTCTGGGAGCTAAATACATCAGGAGCACAAAATCCTGTCCTGATCGTTTTCTACAATGTATCAGTGCAGGTAAAATATATTAGCCTGGAATCCTGACCGTCTAGCTCACAGAGCATTGCCTAGACTGGATATAATTGTAGCAAACTATCAGCTGTGATAAACACAAAGTACATTAAAAAGTTACAGAACTTTAACACAATGATTAAAGTGGTTAATCCACGACGACAATTTATCACCTATCCACAAAATAGGTGATAAATGTTTGATAGCTGGGGGTCCCACCAATGAAGAAAATGGGAGTCTCGAGTATCCTGAATGATTGAAGTGGCAGCCGCGCATGTGCGCTGCCCCTCCATTCATTCTCTAGGGGACTGCCAGGGATAGCCGAGTACAGCGCTCAGCTATTTCCATCAGTCCAATAGAGAATGAATGGAGCAGCAGCAGCGCACATGCGCATCCACCGCTCCGCTCACTAAGGGAACTCTGGACCCCCAATCTCTTGATCGCTGAGACCCCCAGAGATCAACCAATTGATAAGTTGTTGTGGTGAGATTACCCCTTTAAGCTTTATGTATATATACTATTTTGTATTTAGTTGCACAAGTGCGGCACTGTTTTAGAAAGAAAGCAGCCATGTTTTTCTAATCCTGGACAATCCCTTTAAGTTTCGGAATATCCCTTTAAGTATATTGAGAAAAGATTCACAATGATTTATACTGCTGCTTTCTAGGGAAAAAATATACCGTCCAATAGGGGGCACATTTTAAATTCCTCTGTGGATGATGGTATATGACGACCCAACTGCACCATGTGTAGCGGTCACCAGCAAATCCTTACATGATCTAATTGCACAAACTCACAAATTGCTACTTCTGTTTTGTAGCCGAAACCTTGTTACTCTGTCAAGATTTGACAGATTATAAAACGAGTCCTCCAGCTCCGAGCGGATCTTCAAGGGGATTTATCAGGAGCATAAATGTAAATGAGCAATTTGTACAAGCTGATATTTCCAGGCAGAGAGATGTGAGCAGCCTGGTCAGACCAATTTACACCATAGCAGAACGACAACTCGGCTGTTAAGACCTCATGTAAATCGCATAATAGGAAAACCGGAATATCTTTATTGGACTGTATAATAGTCGATGAGGTTGAGGGGGAAATTTATGGGGATCAATAAGGAAATTGGGATTTTTCGGTCCACGATCGAATCATGGACACGCATTCCAATATCAAAAAAATTCTATAATACATAGCAGATATGAGCCAACTTGGGATCTATATTATATGTTTGTAATGGGTTAACATATTCTGCATTGTACAAATCACAAATGCATAAATTCAGATGTAGCAGAGCTGAGCTGGTTATTACAGTAGAGCTTTTACAAACTTGTGTTCTCTGGCTTTACTAGTGGATAGACATACCATATGTGCATATGGCAGGCTATACAGGGGCCCTGCAGACAAGAGGGCCCATAGCTATATCAGAATTAGTGTTATCTATTGTTTATTAGATCCTATGTAAGGGAATATGCTCATTCCCAACCATGTCTCATTGATGGCCCCACCAGTGAGAGATTGCATGGAGAGCCATAAATGAGGTGGTCTATGACTTGTACCCCACGGGTGTCAAATTAGCAGTTGGAACACAAGAGGCCACAATATTGTATTTGCACAGGGGCCCAAATATTCAAATTCAATGGGTGTCCCGTTCAGACAAATTTGGTCTATATGCCACATTAGAGACCACTCTACATCCCCCCTATTATATGCCGGAGTGGAGAGCTGCAATGAAGGAATCCGTTGCTTTCTAGGCTGGTTCTGTATCATTCTAATAAAGAGTCACTGCACATGCATGGACTCTTTACCCCAGGTTTTGGCATTCCCATTGTCAGGAACCATGGGGATCTCCGAAATTGATGGTCAGACCTGATGGTATAACTAGTCAATAAACCATTATAGGGGTTGTCTCATCAGGACAACCCTTTCCATATACCCTATGGGTATGTTCACACAGGACGGATACGCTGCGTAAAAGTACACAGTGTTTCCGCCCTGGACCCTGCAAGGAATTCCGGCCGAAAAATAGCACCAAATTGTGGTGGTTTTTTGGGTGGAATGTCAATTGCGGAAAACAGCAGGTTAAAAGAAGAAAAACGTATACTCATGGCTGACGCGACCCTCTGATGTCCTGCAGCCCGGCCTCCTGGGATGACATTTCATCCCATGTGACTGCTGCAGCCTGTGATTGGCTGCAGCAGTCACATGGGAAAAAACGTCATCCCAGGAGGCCGGCCTGGACAGAGAAGCATAGAGTTGCGATCTCTGCGGCGGAGCTTTTCTGCCACAAAAATCACATCTGCTATTTGTTGCGGGTTTTACCTTCCCAATGAATTCAACGGGCAAAGCCCGCAACAGAAAATCAGCGATTCTGAAGCATAAATTGACATGTTGCGGATCAAAAAAATGCACCGCAGGTCTTTTTTTGAAAGTTTTTTTTTTCTGCGTATTTTTTACGCAGTGTGTGGATGAGATTTGTTAAAACCTCATCTACTCAACTGCTACTTTATTATGCTGCAGATTTTCCACAACTAAATTCATTGTGGAAAATCCACAGTATTTACGCTACATGTGGACATACCCTATTGGAACATATATGGATGTCATAGAGGAGAAGCTCCCAGCTTCGGACCCCCTTCTATAAGCCCTAGCTGAGAACTGACTCCTGTGTCCCATGCAGTAGCTTTTCTCATTGAGCTACATGTGCTGCTGGACAGCTCCAATGCTGAATCTATTGTCTAGCTTCTCTGGATTCTTGTCTCTTGAGATTCCTTACAGTGATTACCTGATTGGTCTCACGCTTTTGACTTCCTATATAAGCCTTCTTGCCTGTAGTCTAGTTCATTGCTGCCTTACTTTACCCACTGTTGCTGATTATTTGTATACCGAACTTGGATTGTTTTCTGACCACATCTCTGTCTTACTCTACAAACTGTTGCTGCTTATCTGTGTATTAAACCTGGACTTGACTACTCTTGCTATTATCGCCCTCTTGCCAGATCCAAGTCAATTCTGTCCTTTGCTCTATGAAGGGGTTGTCCACTTGGGACTTATCAATCAAAGTCTATGGGGATAAAACCTATTTACGGCATCTCGCCAAGGAGTTCAGGTCATCTTAGTTTTAGGAAGAAATCCTTCTTCAAAAAAAATATCTTCTTGACATTTTTCTATCCGATTGATTTCACCAGTTAACTCCCAAACCCATCTGTTCTTGTTACGCACTTCATCATCAGATCTTCCAAGTTCACTTGCCATTGTAATCCCAATCAGCCCTGCTCCAAGGTTCGTGCTTTGGGTAGTTGTCTTGTTTGACAGCAGCATAAAGATACAGGTACAATACAACATTCACTCGCTCAGCTCTTCCTTCCAATCCCACTAATCCATCAGGTTCTGGTGTTTTGAAACATGTCATGGTCTGAGAGCGAGATTGACAAGTTCTGCCTGTGTTCAGCTTCCTGCTCCACCAGGATCGTCATTAGCAAAGCTGCATCACTCACCAGAAATCACTGTACATTATCCACTTAAATGCAACGTGTGTCTGTAAGAGACTTTACAGAAATAAAACCTTATTAAAGAAGACATATGTCATCGATCCCTCCAGAATAATGATCTAAAATGAATTATATTGTTAGATGAGGCTGTTTATAATGTCACGCATCGTTTGCCCACTAGGGGCAGTCTTCTGTTTGCAGCAAATATGGCAATATAAGCTATGTATTAGATTGGGTGGGAGGGAGCCGCAAGATTCTAGATAGGGAGTACCATCCATCCAAATTCGCCTCTTCATGTAGTTTATGCCGCAACAAATATTATCGTTGTTGGCAGCACATCTCCCGGTGTGAACAGGAAAATGTGCTGCCGACATGATAGAAGAGCATTGGGATGGGCGATCATAGTATTGATCGCTCGTCGCCATACATAGCTCCTTGTGAATGGAGAAAATGAGCGCCGATCAACGAGCTATCTCGTTGATCAGCGCTCGTTTTTACGCCCAATGTTGGCTGGTGAAAAAGAGCCCTAAGGGTCTTACGCATTGTCTATTTTTGGAAAATATAAAAATTGTACAGTGAATGTGTTAAAGTAGAAAATAGGTTGAAAGAACAGAGGAGCTGTGAACATATTGTGAGATCTATGCTGCTTCATATGTATGACAAATGATAAAAATAGCACCTCGCACCTCTAGGTGTTTTCAGATCTTTAATGAAGAATGTGAATGTTTTAAGCTGGATTTAAATTGGCGCTGGATGAGGAGGCAGAGCTTCACGGTATAAGCAATTCAGCGCGACGCAGAGGTGTTAAGTCTCTGAACAGTCAAAGGCTTGATTATACCTGATGCAAAGTGTTCCAGAGAACAGCGAGTCCGGTGAGGATATTGTACAAAAGAAAGTGAGCAAAAATTAAGAACGGCGGCTGGTAACCCCGGACACTAAGGGCATTGAGAAGACTTGAGAAGGTTCTTTAGCTGACTCATATGTGTTCTCAAGACATCTGTCATGTATAATAAAGTCACAAGAGACCTGGTCCCAAGGCGGTGGTAGAGTAAGTTGCACATCTCTCCGACAACCTATAGGCTATATAACGCTCATTGGCCCCTGGATATTGGGCATTATTAGGAATACGCTATGTAGTGTCCCTCTACCAATGGGTTATAGTACCCACAAGAGACTAAGCTTTATTCTGGCCATCATTGGGCATTCCATGTACTGAAAATGGCATAAACAGGCAAACGCCCCACCAAGGATGTAACTATAGGGGGGGCAGGGGTTGCAGTTGCACTCGGGCCCAGGAGCCTGAGAAGGCCCAAAAGGTACGTATGTCTTATATGAGGATGTAAGTACTATGAAAGACATGTCATAGTTGGGGGCCCTGTTAGAGTATGCATTGGGGCTCTGAGCTTCAAGTTCTGGCCCCACCAATGATCAAGGAAACATCTGACATTCTTAATCTTTTGAGCACCATCCCCCCATTGTTTTCCATTTCCCTTAGCTCAAAACCACACACTTCTCATATATGGCCAAAAACATTTATGCCACTTAGCGTCTTTACAAACCCAGGAGCAACCAAGGGATTCCCAATTCACTCTCTTGGCTGGTATTCAAAAATGCTGATGGGTTCCTTTCCAGGTCTTCTCAGGATCTCAATATGCAGTTGGTTCGTCAGCTGATCGCTGCCCTGTTTACGTGTGAAATTTGAAAAATAAAAAATTGGGACCAACGGCGCTGCAATAATGGACAGGAAAATAAGAAGCTTTAAACGGACATCACGGCAAAAGTTTAATGTCAGAGGCTACGCGTTTCAACACCGGACTGGTGGCTTCATCACATGTTTACGTGTGAGCGCTCTTTTGCCTAATTATTGGCCCTTGTAAAAGGGCCTTAACTCCACCGAAAAGAAAAAAAGAAATTTTGAGAATTACTATTGACCTACCATACGCTAAGGGTGGTTTTACAAGGACAAATTTCGTAGCCGGTAACAAGCACCGATCGACGATATAGCACGTTAATCGATGCCCATGAGCTTCCTTTACATGGTGCAATGGCGTTTGCTGGTTCGTCGGCTGATCACTGCCCTTTTTTACACAGGGCAATGTTCGGGAACGAGCATTCGTACGAGGGCTCGTTCACTGGATCATTGGCACGCGTAAAAGGGCCTTTAATCATACTTCGTCTCCACAGGCCCTGAAATTAGAAGCAAAAAGATAATAATTAGAAACTAGTTCCGACTACAGTTTAGGAGCCATGGTGGTCATCCTGATCACTACTTCCTGCCTACCCACCCAAACAAAAAGTCTGGCATTTTAGATTGTTATGGCCCTAGAAGTAATGACAATCGATAACAATCCAACTTCTAGTACTAAGGGAATTGTCTTACCAATGGAAATTTGTCTTCCCGGTCGGGGCAAGTTTAGAACATTTTGTTTGCCCTTACTGATCAACGATACAATTTTTGCTTTTCGGATGAGAAACAATACATATGCAGCAGAGTACATGAATCCTAGTTATAAAAGTAGGGATGACTTTCCGCATTGGAAGATCACTCGGATCAATATCTTCTCACGTATACATCTTTAATGACTTACGTGCCACTTCTGAAAAACATCAGACGCTGATGGCATCGGGGACAAATCTTCACATCTTTGGCCAGCTTTAGCCCTTATTATCCCTCCGATCTTCTGGATCCCACATGGGTAAAACTCTACATGAGTCGTAATTCAAAAAAAAAATAAAAAAATTCTAATTTCAAGCTGTAACATTGAAAGCCGGTTATAAATTTGAGCAGTTTTTCCATTGTTTTCCAGGCCTAAAATCAGTTGTACTGTGCCAGGAACATTTTTGGCCTAACTCATCAGACAGATGTAGCATTTTTGCCTTAAGGTATCTCAGCGAGCAGCTCTCCTCGGAGACAGAGTACAGATAAACCTCGGCTTTAATGGTGTGATTATTACAAAAAGCTCATATTTGGGATTATTATTGTTTTTTTTCCTTTTTCGCATTACTTGATTTTCTATTTTTGAGCAGGAAGGGCGTACATCATTATCACCCTATTCTTCATTCCTGAACTCGTTCTCCTCTATTCGGCTCTCTCCATTCCTGGAAAAGCTGGGTGACGACTAATAGGGTCACCATTATAGATCCCAGAGGGTTCTCATCCAGCTGTCCCAGACTACCTAGGTATCCGGTGATCACGTTCTGATTATTCATAACTAGTATGTTTAGCAAATATTTGACAAAATAATTTTTTTTGTACTGTGCTCACATTTGCGCCGTGATTTCTGTTTATAATCGAAACCACAACCCATTGGCGGATCTGTCTTGCGATGGATACCACCGGTCCCTGACCCTATTGACTTGTATTAGAGTCTGTCGGGTTCTTTTGTATTGTCCGTTGTCTTGACAGGGAAAATATCGCCGCATGTAGCGCTATTCTTCCCGTCAAATCTGCCGAAATCTGCGATGGAGCCTCCAATGCAGATGGGAATAACACCTTACATTGGCTCATTTTCGTACCTGCTCTTTGGTTTGCTTTTTCCCCACAGACCACGCTACTCTTGCCCATAGGCTTTGTCTATTCAAGTGAATGCTGCAATACCAGACACAGCCCATGGACAAGGGTGGCACTGTTTTTGGGAAAATAAAAGCATTCTTTTAACGAGGACCTGTCGCGTCTCCCAACATGTCTGTTTTAACGAATAACTGCATTCCCCATGAAGTAAAAATTCTAGAGCTTCTTTTCTTAGAATTATATGTTGTGCCATTCCTCTGTTATTCCTCCTAGAAATGTTTGAATAAATTGATAACTGGGTATTACCAGTTGGGGGAGTGTCCCTACACAGAGTGACATTGTCCACTCATTGCTGACAGAGTGAGGCTGTGGAGGGACTCGCCCCGTTAACACGGAGGATTGGGAACACCCAGTTATCAATTTATTACATTTCTAGGAGGAACAACAGAGGGATGGGGCAAAGTTATAAGAAAAAATGGGCAATACAAGTATTTACTAAAACAGACATGTCAGGAGAGGTGACAGAACCTGTTATCAGGCGAGTCTATGACAACATTTTTCTTAGACCAATTGAATAGTGGAGAAGGTCTTTTAAAGGGTCTGTCCACAATTAAGCACCCTTTTATAGTTTACATATAGAATGAATCAACATAAAAAGTTATATAATATATATATATAATCTGACATTTGTTAATCCGGCGCAGAGCTGCTATGTAATCTAGAATCTCACAGGACCATAATGTTTATCAGATTATATTTTTTATTTTTGTGTTTTAATGCAGATTGAGACTGAAGAAGAAAAGAAGCGTTTTGAAGAAGGGAAAGGCCGCTACCTCCAAACCAAGGCCAAGAGACAGATGAACACACAGTCCTTAACCCAGCAATAACCGCATCGTCCAGGGATCTGCCGCAGTGATCAGGAAAATAAAGCCTTGATAGATAGGAGCACTGGCCACAACGATCACTGAGTATCGTGTCATGTGATGTCCATTATAATAACTTATTTCATGTTCGTGCACTCGGATCACACACATCTATAGGTGAGAATGCAGTGTCTAGTAATGAGCAGTAGTGCAGCTTAGGAGGCTCAGTAGGTAACGATACTCATAGCAGAGGTCCAGTCTCCCTTAGAATATTGGCCTCTTCGGTCTTCCCCCTCAGCAGGCCATATAATATGTCCAGGACTAGCAATCGAGTTCATACCACACAGCCCAAGTGTCTGCTATGGGGCCCTTGCAAAGAGGCGGCCCATCCTGGTTGGTTCCATCGTCTTTGCTATAAGGTGGTAGGAACCTATGCAGGACCGCATTATTAGCAGACAAGGGAGTGAGGAATGGGCCCAAGGGTCCTGTAAAGGGGGTGGAGGGTGGAAAATAAACACCAAGCCCTGGTTGGCAAAACCCAAGACTAAAATGGGGGCTCAGTTTAATCCTTACTATGGGACTATTTCTCTTCTATGTACACCACTGATGTAGGACCCCCTGAGCCATCTTCTCAGGTGGTCCTGCACATCGATACAGCATAGATCACAAATGTGCACTCAAAATAATCCGTTTTGCTATCCAATATCCACTATTCTGTTATTTTTAGAAGGAAACTTGGGGGTTTATGACCATATGTTTTAAAACAATATATACAAAAGGTCAATATATGGGTTTGCAGTGGGCTTATATTGAAAATCGAGGCTGTTTGAAGTTGGGCACCCATCACTTTAGTTTGGGGCATTTGTAGGATCTGATCTCTGATATTATTGGATTCTTGGGACTAAGTAGCATTGATATGTGAACCTTTACCCAACAGCTCAGCGTGACTTCTCACCCCCTCTCCCCATTCAATGATACATATATGGGCCGGTGTCGTGCCCATTGGTTTATTGGAAACCATAAGTCTGTAAAAGTGCCCAATTATGGAAACGGGATCCTGTTAAGGGGACATCTACCCTTTTCCTTATTCCACTGGTCATTTGCTTTCTCCTATGCACCAGTCCATTTCTTGACCACCACATGAGTAAATTTGACATGTCCACAGTCTATCCCCTAGTCGTCACGTGCTTGGCATAGGTGCCCACAGACCTTACATTGGCCCTAGGGTTCTTGGGACTTAATCTTAAAAATCATATTCGAGGTCTGCAAATAATACGGGACATAAATATTTAATAACACAATGGCGAATCTGTGTTTTATGTGACAGATAAAACTCATTCTATAAACTTTTAGAATTAAACCATCCTCTCAGATTACCTTACATTGCCCACCGAGAATACTCCCCATTTTTAAACCCATGTTGTGCTGGGGGTCCTTCTAGTAGTGGGCAGTCCCAATCCTTTGCTATGAGGAGAATCACATCAATTCTGAAGTCCTCTGCATAGCGTCTCATAGACGGAGTGATTCTAAATGTTACGTTGGCATTGCCCTCGAGTATTACTATCTTTAGAACTTTGTGATTGGTCGCCTCAGAACCGCTTTCTGCCTTATTGTCTTGTGATTGGCTTTCACCGCTGGCTGTTAGTGGTAGTAGTCCATATAGGACAATATTGTTATGTGCAATATGGGGCCGGTGGTTGTATCGGTGGAGACTTGGCGAACGCTGAGGGCTTAGGCGTTCCTACAGACTCTGGGGGTACAAGATTTAAAGGGGTTCTTCAGTATTGCAGCTTGCAGTATTTTATTGGATCTCCCTGTGAAAGTTCTCATGCTCTCAGATGTCTGAATAGGGATTAAGGCAGCTGTGTACCCAATAGGGTAAACTATTCTACCTTATGCACCTACAGTCATATCTGCTTTGAGATAACTAAAGCTTTATCATTGTGTAATGAAGAGTGATAAAAAAAAATCTGCTTGCTGTCAGTGAATGTGAATGTTTTTATTTACATTCAGAAGCTGAAAGCCTCTAGCTGAGGGTTTGCTACGATCGTATAAAGTCTAGACAATGCTCACAATGTGAGCTGAACATTTTACCTACAATGATACATTGTAGCAAAAAAATGTAGACCGGAGAGAGATTTGTGTTGATGATATGTTTAGCTAAAAGAGGATTGTCTAGACTGGATACAATTGTAGCAAACCATCAGCTGTGGGAAGTATTCGGTCTTTACATGTTTTCAGACTCTGGATGTAAATAGAATGTTTCCAGTCACTGACCGCAAGCAGAGATCCTGAAAATGGTGAGAAATTGAAAATCGTAGTATATTAGAACGTTGCAGAACTCCTCATTATACAATAATTACGTTTTATTAACAGGTTACTGGAAAGCCCTTTTGCTGCAGGAGTGGAGAATGTTCTTTCCTTTATATATTTTTCTGGACAATGTTAAAAAGTTCTGCTGCTATACTGTGGACGCGTTCTGAATTTTATCGCATCTGTGATCAGAGGTGAAATTATTTTCATAACGAATGTATAAAAGTGTTAAGACCAAATACCTCCCTACTATAGCATTTCAGCAATAGAACAATGTATTTTTCCTTGTGGAGCTTGTGGACGATGGAGCGATTTCAAAAGTCTTCACTGCATATTTATTTATAATAAAAAAAATGTATGGAAAAGGATTGCGTTAAAGAGTTGTGATTTGGAAACACAACGTGCAGGATATAAAGAGTTTAATATTGCAGGTAAAAATAAAGTTAATTTTTTCAAGTAATGTGTCCAATAGGGGGCGCCAGTGGATCTTGCCAATATCAATATATGACTTGCTTTCACCTGCAGTTGTTGTACAGTATGTCAAATTAGAATTAACGTCACAATATCACTGAATGGTTGTAAGAGGACATTTAAAGGGGTTGTCAGGTTAAGAGTCCATTTTCAAATACCATATTAAGGAATTCTGAGTCCCTAATTCAGGACCTAAATAAATTCGCTAAATCAGAGAATGGCTACAAAGACTGTATCTCTCTGGAGGACCCGTCAGGTTTATGCATTGCACAGCCTATTGATTTGAATATACATTGTGTAATCCTTCATTTCCCCTGCGGTAGCGCTGCATGTGAATTGATCACTTGCTGTCCGATTGCTCTGCAGATCACAGTTAATTGCTGGGAATCCCAGTCCCAAATTCTGCTTTCCCAATACAGGCACCATTTGACTCTTGTGATAGCCTCTCCCCTGTGTATAGATAACAATAATTACAGTCTTCCTACATGTCTGCCCATGAATTATTAAAGTGACTCTCTAGACAAAA
This sequence comes from Rhinoderma darwinii, assembly GCF_050947455.1. Taxonomy (NCBI): domain Eukaryota; kingdom Metazoa; phylum Chordata; class Amphibia; order Anura; family Rhinodermatidae; genus Rhinoderma; species Rhinoderma darwinii. Next base: position 20,566,459 of record NC_134696.1, read on the forward strand.
GCTGAAAATGGATCTCTGGATTGGCAGGGACCAAGTAGAAGTGTGTTGGGTATAGTGGGATTTTCAATGATTGCCCAGAGGGTCACTTATTGAACCCTGTATGCTGTGATACATGGATTCTACTGGCACAAGGTGACACTTTCAAGCAGTACATGTCACAACAGAAAAAAGCAAGGGGTCAATTATTTAAACCTATAAAATTACATCTAGGATTGGAAGTCAAAACAATTGGGCTGAGAACTCTGCTTGTTCTATGATAGTGTGCCATGTTTTTCTTCAGCCAGATATGCCACTGATCTTCTATTTCTTGTAGCCCGGTCCAGGAAGTAGCTAAATTACAGCAGTCATTTTCAGCAACTGTGGTGCTATGATTTAGTCGCAGAGTCACCCAGGCTTCATAGAATTGCATAGTCCCTGCGCTTAAATCTCTTTTTGTCTCTATGGCTACTCCTGTTTTTTCTCTAACTACAGCAGTTCATATAGGGGGAAAGGAGACCATGCAGTAGTGAAATAACAAAAGGAATTATCCATCGACTAGAGATATTATGAAACCCAAATAATAGGGTTTCACTTTGCACAACAACTGCTTCCCTCACTTTCCCGCTCCCTTCATCTTGTCTAATACCTGGGACCTCATTTGATCCTGTAACCTAGTTTTACACATGCTTACACTCGTGTCATTTCTCTGCATTTTTCATTCGCTTCTTGTATCCTCGATAACTATTCATGCTTAGAATGATTTCAGTGATCCACATTCCCATCACACTGACTGGACAGCTCCTGTTTGTCAAAACAAAAATACAGTGATTACATGTTTTTAATTTACATGCTTGTATCGTTTCAAAAAAGTAAAATATTAACGTTGTCTGCAGCATATGTGTAAACAGGGAGATGTGCTGCTGGCATGATGATCATGTATGGGGACGAGTGATACGAGTAACGACGACTCATCCCCATCCATAGCTCCATGTGACAGGAGCGAGCGAGCGACGATCAACGAGGTCTCGTTGATCAGCGCTCGCTGCACCGGCCGATTATCGGAGAAGTCCTTCCTCGAATAATCAAAGAAGGACTTCCTGACGGTTATAATAAAAATAGATCACTCCAATCTTTTTGGATTGGCTGCTCACAAAAGTTAGTTGGTATATTAGAATTTAGCAAAATACAAAAATATCCAGGGTACAGGGGACTATTGGGTGACGAAAACTTGTTGAAGAAAGAAACCTAAAAAACTGGTAAGAATTGTCTGACATCCCAGTAGTTCAGAGCTGCATGGCATTAGGTGTGCCCAATGCCATCTCTCTAGCATAGCTATAAAAGCCGATGGCCATAAAAACAACACTGATGAATACGCTAGACGCAAAACGGGACCACTGTGGATGAAAAATCTGATGCAAAATTCACGGCAGAATTAGCTGCTTGCATTCCCCATGGTATCTCATAAAGATCTATAGAAAATAACGGTTACATTTCTAAAATGGAGATTTTCCAGAGGTCATTCATTTATTTTTTAATAGTAAATATTAGAAATTCTAATGGGAGGAGTTACAAAGAAAGAAAAGGAGGAGAGAGAGCAGGGGCTGTGCATTTCTGTGAAGCCTGGGTGACTACATGACTAAATGATAGCTCCATAACTGATATAGTGATTGCTGATAGTTCGTGGACCCAGCTACAAGAGATGAAGGGGTCATCACTGACTGACATAGTAAAATAACACTTAAATATATTTAGTTTTTTGATGGGAACTTTTGAAACTTTTCCGTAGTTGTACAGAAGATGAAAGAGAATTCTTCCCCAGGCATTTTATCATTTGATTTTGATTCAAGTAGGTCCAATCTCCAGATGCCTGTCATACTAGAGTCTCTAGACAAAAACGGGAATCGTATCAATAGTCCACGAAAATGCATGAAGTTAAATTATCTCCCATTGAAAACAAGCGCTTGCTTTGATGTTCTATCCAAACTGGGTATGGGGGGGGGGGGGGATAAAAATCAATTAACACAAAATAATGCTCACAAAGAGCTGCCTCCCCCGCTTACCTGACTCCTCGCAGTTGCTTTGATGTGGAAGAAATAGTTTCGGCAGCGAGATTAGTGACCTGGAAATTTTACAAAATGTGTGGGATATGTAGAAAACAGACTAAGGCGAGAAGGAAGGAAGACAAAACAAAAGGAGTCTGGCTCGTTTCCCTCCAGGATGGAGCATATGTCTATGACTACACACCTGCTTCATCCGCCAGTAATATGAACTGACAATTATGACAACTTGCTTCTGATAGATCTTTTCTCGTTCCGTGAGTAAGAAGAGGATGATACTAGGGACGGAATCCCAACAACCAGAATGGATACGGTATAATAGCGTTGTCCATACTTTATCCAATTTAAAGATTTAGGCTAGGACTTCGCGGTGACATTTGGTCACCCGCAAATCAATCACGTCTGACCCCAGTGGTTCTCTATGGCAGGGTAGTTGGCCAACAATTGCAAGAATCTCTACACGGTTGCCCAAACTTTTACTCCTCCTTGAGAAGCATTGAAGTCGTCGTAATGCCGCAATTTTACCGCAATGTGCAGGTGCCCCAACTTTATTACAAATCGCTCCCACATATTCTGCATTGCTTTACACAGTTTCAGATAGATCTATCGGTGTACCCCCCGTTATGTAAGTTTTGCCACTCACAACAAAAGGGTCTGGTGTTTGTTCCCCCCTCCGTTTTCTGTTACATGACCCTTGGGCCTCAGTAGGATTGGAAATTAGAAATGTATACTAAAAATGCCCCATCTTTTATACTTACGGAAAAAAAGCCGATGGCTGAAGGGTCTGGCTGCGGCTTATTACCCACTTCTCATTGAATTAAACATGCAAGCTCGGTTGAGCATGCGTGTTTATAGGGGAGTCATGAGAAATATCTGTGGGCCAACTGTTATTTAGTGTGGAAATACAAAAAGGGAGAGACCCGCGCCTGATTATTGAGTATTTTTGCAATTAGCCGGATAAAAGATTAAAAATGTACTTGCACAATCCCATATGGGAAAAAGCTCATCATGCTCGGGCGATCACTCAGGTTCACGGTCTTCTCTATTGGTAATGGAGACCTTCCGGGCGGTACATTGTGAACTTATTGACAGCGATGAGCTCCTCATGTGTCGGGATCTTTATCTTGTACCCCCGAATGGTCTCCATTACCAATAGAGAAGACCGCAAACCTGGGTAATCCCCCAGCATGATGAGCTTTTCCCATATGGGATTTTATAAGTATGTTATTAACCTTTTATCTGGCTAATTGCAAAAATACTACTTTATTAAGCGCGGGTCTCTCCCTTTTTGTATTTCCTATTTACGAAGACAAATCCCGTTTAAACCGGATTGTCAAGACTTGCTGCCTCCCTAAGAACCTTCAAAACTGATTTGAATTGAATCCTTTTAGCGCAGGTTATTTTCTGTATTTGCTAGTTATTTCATGTGACTGGCCACCTTAAAGGGGTTGTCCACTTTGGACAATTCTTATTAAGTAGATGGATGGCTTGACAATAAGCTGGTCACAAATTGTCCTCCTACTAGGTCCCACAGTGATCAGATGTAATCTGTGGGGAAACCTGGCAGTAATTGTTCAGTTTCCCTGCAGCGCCACCACAGGGGAAATTAAGTATTACACAGTGTCCATTCATATCAATGGATAGTCTATCTAATGCAGGACAGGTCAGGTCCCCGAGAGCGAGCAACACTTTTTTTTTCCCGCTCTCCACTCTGGCCATGAGATGAGGATCCTGAAGGGTGGACCCCCCTCCTATTAACTCCCTTACAGTGTATATGAAAATTGATTTTCTAAATTAGACAACCCATTTAAGGGCCATATAGCAATCACGTTGGCTGCTTCTGTGGTACATACCATACGTCCTTGAACGCGGAAGCTCAAGCAAACCTTTATTGAAAACAATTAAACTGATCAGTTCATTACTGTAGGAGGTTAAACATTACCTAAAGGAGAAGATGTTGCTCTGGGAAGACTCAATCTCCTAATTTAAAGGAACACTCTGGACAAAGTTGATACACAAAGTTGATGCACTATGCATCACATACATAGTGCATGATGCATAGTGCAAGGGGCGGTGCATGGCACAGGAAATCAAACCACACCAATGAGAGAATTATAGTCATGCTCCGCCCCCTCAGGCCCTGCACTGGGCATGACCGTGGAAGAGATGAACACTGGTGCAAAGGACAAGCGTGTTCGAGTTCTCACAATAAAACACGAAGGTGCTGGTCATCATCTTACGCCACTGTATATTCCATAATTTGTATCTTGTTATTTATACATTCCATGAATTTCAATCGTATTACCGTGGCAACAGGCGCTCGCTGCTATTAATGTTATTGGGAATTGTACAGCGTTCCATGTAACCTATACATCAATTAACCTATTCAGAATCAGACTAGCGATGGATCCGGAAGGGTGGAGTGGACTATAGGTCACAACCTCCGCTGAGCTGTGGTCCTCCTCCAAAGAAGTTCTGCAGATATTCTTAATGCTTTCCACCACTGACCCTTCAATTTCTATGACTGACCCAATGTTCTGCAATGCCGGTCTTGCTCACCGCCAGGGTTGGGACGAGGTGGAATTGGGGCTGATGGCTGATCACCAATATGCCGCCTTTCAAGCAGAACTCCACGATTGATGGGGAGGGATACATTCTGAAAACCTTAGCTTGGCCACCAAGATTGCTTATCCTGGCACTGAGTCAAGTAGCCACTTAGGAATGGTGCCTTAGTTCAAGGGTTTACTGACCAAGGGAGAGGGGAAGGGACATGAGCAGTGGTGGATTAAGTAGACCATAGGCCCTGGGCTGTTCCACAAACTTGGGCCCCCCTTCACCACCGCAGCTCTGCTGCGTCTATAGTGAACACCATCTTTCTGTGCAAGCATTGACAAATGGATGTTACTATTCCCCTTGTCAAAGGACTGTGTCCCTACATACTGACAATCTCCAGTGATCCATATATGTGGGGTTGGTGATTGCCTCCATCTTTGATCTTGCACTCCTCACATTCTGCCCTGGATGATTTTAATTAGCTTAATGCTGGTTCCTACCATCCTTAGATATATGTAGGGTTAGTCCCAGTTCTGGATGTATGTGCAGAGTAGGTTCCCACCTCATAGAGGTCACCGTGTCGTGGCAGGTGGGCTCACACAATTTGATTAAAATGTGCACTAAGAACCTCCCTATTGTAAGTAGATTTAGCAGTAATGCATATTTATTTATATTTAGCGGCTTAGGTGACATTAGTGTTCGCAGTGTGCGGTCACCCTTTTCTTGTGTGCTGTATATTTGCAGTCACAGGCGTTCTTGCACCTGTATATATACGTTTTGTTTCATTTTGTTGGAATGTGCTGTTCAAACTTTTGTGTTGTTTGTGTAGCTATACAATTAAAGACATATGACCCTTTGGGGACCATGTTACAGATTTTGCTTTTGGGACCAAATGCTTCAACACTGGCCCTAGACATAACAGGTTGTCCCCTTGGGGTTTAGTCAGTATGATTGGCAGCTCTTCTCTAAAATGACAAATCTGTTTATGTCACAGTCCTGTGTTGGGAGATCACTACACACAGCCATGAGTTTATAGATAACGATGCCGATGCTTGTGTGCACATTTGAGAGAGGTGTGTGTGTGTGTGTGTGTGTGTGTGTGTTTTTGTGAAAATAATATTTATATATAATATATGGCTGTCAGCAGTGATCTCACAGCACAGGACTGTGGCATACGCACCAGTTTATAGGACCAGTAACAGCAGTAGGGACTGAAGGGACCTATAGGATGAAGCATTGGACAGGTATAGACGTCTCCTTTGGATACCAAGTGATAACATTGCTAACAGGACCTCCACCTACCATGTACACTTTAGGCTAAATGCACACGTTGCGTATTACGTTTCAATTTATCCTTCATTTCCGCTTGCGAATTGTATCCGACTAGCTTTAAAAAAAATGCACAAAAATATGCAGCATAAAACCGCATCTATTTCCGCATCAAAATGTAAAGGGCTTGTCCAGACTCAACGGAATTGTTGCAGAAAATTTCTGCAGCAATTCCGTTAAAAGTCAAAGGCTTTCCGCTGCGGCAAAAACGCACCATATCATGTAAATTGCTGCGTTTTTCCCAATATTAGGAGATGGAGATATCTATTCTGAAAATCGCCGCAATTTTGGACTCTTTCTGCAGCAGGAATGGACATGCTGCGGCTTGAAAAATACGCACCGTAGGTCAATTTCTGCTCAGAATTTTTACGCAGCGCGTGAATAAGATTTGTTAAATCTCGTCCATTATGCTGCTACTGTATTCTGCTGCGTTTTTTCCGTTCGAAATTCCGGCCGGACAAAATGTAGCAATTCCGCAGCGTGTGGACGAGCCCAAATACTGCACCCAAAAACGCATAAAAAACCCGCACCCAATGGGTGCGGTTTTAGTTTCAAAATTACGTGCTACACCTGCGGATTTTCCACATCAAATTACGCAACGTGTGCATGTAGCCTTATAATACCGGTGTCTTCTTATGTGATAAAGCGGACTTTGGACCTCCCCAGGCATCGGGGGTCCGTGTTCGACTGCCACCTCTGCACCCCCTGTAGCTACCCCCTGAAACGTTGATGTACCAGGCTCTCTAAATGAAGTAATGGGGTTAACATTTTAGCACGATTCGAAGTCATTTGTAAACCTGCTTATTACAAAGCCTGACAGTCTAATCACTGTGTCACACCATCTGCTTCCACATCTACTGCTGCCAGCTAACCCTTCAGTCTGAATCATGGAACTGAGCAAATAAAGCTAATCTGTGTCACAAAGAGCTTACAATCTAATTATCTGCCATCCTGCAGACACATTGCCGGTATCACTGAAGCCAGGCACAGTCTTTCCATTGCTAAATATTTAATGTGGACTTTCTTATCTTACGTAAAATAACACTTTAACTGTTCTGGGACCTGGCAATGGCAGATGCGTATATAGCCACTGAGGGAAAAACGAGACTGAAAAAATACCGGAGCAGCAAGAGCGACGTGGGCATCTGAGAAGAAAGATCAAAACGTGGCAGAATATAAATTCTACAGTGATTTGTATATAGTGTCAGTCAAAAGTATAGTCCACCAAGATACCTATAAAACAGGGTTAGGGCATATGGATGTCTACCACTTGGGACCCCTCCTTAAGTAAGAGCATCTCCTTCTCCGGTGGACCCGACCCCTGCTATGACATGATCGCCAGGGGTTCAAGGAGCCGGACTCATGTTGATCAGCTATCGTCATAGGAGGGGTTCTCTCCACGACTCAATCCGTTTGATGTTATATTGACCCCAGGATTACCAGTACCCAAAATGGGAAACCTATCACAAAAATTGCTCTCCCTTACTCCACCTTGAAAGTTGGCATCTTGAATGCAGTCAAATGGGAAAACGGGTTCAAGTTCCAATGCCGTCTATAGATTCACATTGTATAGAGTCCCCTGCTCTCCTTCATATAGCAAAGGCGTTGAATTATATAATTCTGGCTGTTTGAAGTCACCACTAGGGGGAGCTTACTGAAGATGGATTTATTATTGTATTTAATGGGAGTCTTTAGAAAGCTCCCCCTAGTGGTGACTTCAAGCGTCCAGAATTGTATCATGTGGAGATGTCATAAATGTCCCTGCTGGGCAAAATCCCTTTAAAGGGAAAGTGTCACTAGAACTTTTTTTTTTTTAGTTAAACAATCATTATTTGAGTGATTACACATTGTTTTAATTTTTTCACAAGTCAGGAAATATTATAAATCAGATTCTAATTTATAACATTTCCATGTGCTGGTCACTAGAGGGAGCAGTTCCCAAAATTGCAGCATGGTCAATGTGGTAAAGCACCCTCATTGCTTTATGCTGCAAATTTGTGGTGGACACACTCGCTCTAGTGTCCTCACACAATCCCCCTTCCCTTATTCTGGCTAGTGCCAGGAGAAGGAGGGGGTTGAATCTTCAAACCTCCTACACTCTGTGCCGCCATTTTCTGAGCGAATACACAGTGTAGGAGGATGAGATACAGTGGTAATCAGACAGTATAACACGAACATACACGAACATAATACACACATCACATACACAAACATAACTTATCTGCTCCTGCCGCCGCTGCCGCCTCCGCTCCTCTTCCTTGCGCCTTCGCTTCCTTGAACATATGTTCGGAAGCCGCGGCCGGAAGTCGTCATCCTACTGTCCGGCAGCAGCTTCTGGTCCACATGAAAATGGTGCCGGATTTCGCTCTGCGAACGAGCTTCGTTTTGGTCTGTGTGGGAGCTGCGCATACGCCGTTCCCACACAGACGGCGTACAGCATAGTGGGTGGAACGGCTCCCGTTCGCATTCTCTATGGGGATGTATGTGCCGTATTCCATCTCTGTATGTGTCGTGAATCGACACATACAGAGATGAAAAAAAAATGGCAGCCCACATAGAGAAGTAAAAGTAAGAAAAAAAAAAGAGCAGTACACAAGAACACAAATAAATAAAATTTATTTTAATATCATACTAAAAGCAATATTATAAAAAAAAAAAAAAAATTCATGACACCTTCCCTTTAAGTCTTATGGTGTAATGGGGGCTTGGCGCTCTATAGAAAAAAATAGACTTTCAGCCCCTATAAAGAAAAATCTTAAAATTAATATTCACAGAATTTTGGACCTGTTCAGATTAACAAAACTGAGATGATGTTAACACTTTAATCACTTTATGCTGAAATGATCCACAGCTTTGTAATATACGTCATGTTTAAATCCATATCCATTTTCAAGATCTCTGCTTGCTGACAGTGAATGGAAATATTATTGTTAACGGGCAGAGGCTGAAGACCTGCCCTGATGATATCTGATTGACACAGGGGCAAGGCTTGTTACAGAGTATCAGATCTTTCTCCAGTAACGAGCCCTGCTCCAGTGTTAGTTGGACATGATCAGGAAATATTTTCTGCCTCTCGATATAGACAAGAATGTTTTCATCCACAGACAGCAAGCAGAGATCAAGGAAATAGCAAATAATTGACACAACTAGTATATTAGAAAGTTCGAGAACTTATTTTTATACAGTGATCAAGCTTAATTTACACAAAACTGGAGAACTCTTTAAACTTGGCGCAGTAGAAACCAGGAGTCCTGTGTACTACATTGGTGAGATGGAGAAACTTACTGTCAGCTATAATGGCAGGCACGGTAGACGAGAGACATAATCAAAAAGGCACACAGACACCTAAGTATTTACCGCACAAAATTTTTGATTAGATGGGATTAGAGGATAAATGAGTCTGAAAAATACAATCCCAAAAGAGAACAGTGTGATTTGTGTGTGAGTCATCATATCTCCATGTGCTCCAGAAACCTTCCAAAACAGTCTGTACAAGAGAGGAGAAGATGTAGTGCACAAAAGCAATAAACATAATTATTACATATAGATGTTAGCTTCAGTCACATATAAAGTTTAGTAAATATATACTTGTCCATAGGTAGCAGTATTATAGTAGTTATATTCTTGTACATAGGGGGCAGTATTATATTCTTGTATATAGGAGGCGGTATTATAGTAGTTATATTCTTGTATATAGGGGGTAGTATTATAGTAGTTGTATTCTTGTATATAGGGGCAGTATTATAGTAGTTGTATTCTTGTATATAGGAGCAGTATTATAGTAGTTGTATTCTTGTATATAGGAGGCAGTATTATAGTAGTTATATTCTTGTATATAGGAGCAGTATTATAGTAGTTATATTCTTGTATATAGGGTGCAGTATTATAGTAGTTATATTCTTGTATATAGGGGCAGTATTATAGTAGTTGTATTCTTGTATATAGGAGCAGTATTATAGTAGTTGTATTCTTGTATATAGGAGGCAGTATTATAGTAGTTATATTCTTGTATATAGTGGGCAGTATTATAATAGTTATATTCTTGTATATAGGGGCAGTATTATAGTAGTTATATTCTTGTATATAGGGGGCAGTATTATAGTAGTTATATTCTTGTACATAGTGGGCAGTATTATAGTAGTTATATTCTTGTATATAGGTGGCAGTATATAGTAGTTATATTCTTGTATATAGGAGCAGTATTATAGTAGTTATATTCTTGTATATAGGGGGCAGTATATAGTAGTTATATTCTTGTATATAGGAGCAGTATTATAGTAGTTATATTCTTGTATATAAGAGCAGTATCATAGTAGTTATATTCTTGTATATAGGGGGCAGTATTATAGTAGTTATATTCTTGTATATAGGGGCAGTATTATAGTAGTTATATTCTTGTATATAGTGGGCAGTATTATAGAAGTTATATTCTTGTACATAGGGGCAGTATTATAGCAGTTATATTCTTGTATATAGGGCAGTATTATAGCAGTTATATTCTTGTACATAGGGGGCAGTATTATAGTAGTTATATTCTTGTATATAGGAGGCAGTATTAGGGCATGACCACACGTGGCGGATTTCCTCCGCAACTGTCCGCATCAATGCCGCACAGAATCTGCGTTGCAGATTCTGCTGCGGATCTGCACAAAATGTGCAGTACATTGATGCGGACTAGCTGCTGCGGACTGCGGGAAAAGTGCTTCCCTTCTCCCTATCAGTGCAGGATAGAGAGAAGGGACAGCACTTTCCCTAGTGAAAGTAAAAGAATTTCATACTTACCGGCCGTTGTCTTGGTGACGCGTCCCTCTTTCGGCATCCAGCCCGACCTCCCTGGATGACGCGCCAGTCCATGTGACCGCTGCAGCCTGTGCTTGGCCTGTGATTGGCTGCAGCCGTCACTTACACTGAAACGTCATCCTGGGAGGCCGGACTGGAGACAGACGCAGGGAGTTCTCGGTAAGTATGAACTTATATGTTTTTTTACAGATACATGTATATTGAGATCGGTAGTCACTGTCCCGGGTGCAGAAACAGTCACTGCCGATCGCTTAACTCTTTCAGCACCCTGGACAGTGACTATTTACAGACGTCTCCTAGCAACGCTCCCGTCATTACGGGAGCCCCATTGACTTCCTCAGTCTGGCTGTAGACCTAGAAATACATAGGTCCAGCCAGAATGAAGAAATGTCATGGTAGTAAAACCAATACGCTCCGCAGCACACATAAGATCTGCGGACTTCATTGCGGAATTTTGACTCTCCATTGAAGTCAATGGAGAAATTCCGCCATGAGTCCGCCACTGCTCCGCAACAGACAGAGCATGCTGCGGACACCAAATTCCGCTCCGCAGCCTATGCTCCGCAGCGGAATTTTACGCCTCGTCTAAACGAACACTGCTAAATTAAAGTGTAAGTCAATGGACAAACGGCACCGCTGCGGATTAACGCTGCGGAGTGTCCGCAGCGGAATTTAAGTGAAATTCCGCCACGTGTGAACCCAGCCTTATAGTAGTTATATTCTTGTATATAGTGGGCAGTATTATAGTAGTTATATTCTTGTATATAGGAGGCAGTATTATAGTAGTTATATTCTTGTATATAGGGGCAGTATTATAGTAGTTATATTCTTGTATATAGAAGCAGTATTATAGTAGTTATATTCTTGTATATAGGGAGCAGTATTATAGTAGTTATATTCTTGTATATAGGGGCAGTATTATAGTAGTTATATTCTTGTATATAGAAGCAGTATTATAGTAGTTATATTCTTGTATATAGGGGCAGTATTATAGTAGTTATATTCTTGTATATAGGGGCAGTATTATAGTAGTTATATTCTTGTATATAGGGGCAGTATATAGTAGTTATATTCATGTATATAGGGGCAGTATTATAGTAGTTATATTCTTGTATATAGGGGCAGTATTAGAGTAGTTATATTCTTGTATATAGGAGCAGTATTATAGTAGTTATAGTCTTGTATATAGGGGCAGTATTATAGTAGTTATATTCTTGTATATAGAAGCAGTATTATAGTAGTTATATTCTTGTATATAGGGGCAGTATTATAGTAGTTATATTCTTGTACATAGGGGGCAGTATTATAGTAGTTATATTCTTGTACATAGGGGGCAGTATTATAGTAGTTATATTCTTTTACATAGGGGGCAGTATTATAGTAGTTATATTCTTGTATATAAGGGCAGTATTATAGTAATTATATTCTTGTATAGAGGGGGCAGTGTTCTAGTAGTTATATTCTTGTATATAGGGGCAGCATTATAGTAGTTCTATTCTTGTATATAGTGGGCAGTATTGTAGTAGTTATATTCTTGTATATAGGGGGCAGTATTATAGTAGTTATATTCTTGTATATAGGATCAGTATTATAGTAGTTATATTCTTGTATATAGGGGCAGTATTATAGTAGTTATATTCTTGTATATAGGAGGCAGTATTATAGTAGTTATATTCTTATATATAGGGGGCAGTATTATAGTAGTTATATTCTAGTATATAGGGGCAGTATTATAGTAGTTATATTCTTGTATATAGAGGGCAGTATTATAGTAGTTATATTCTTGTATATAGGAGGCAGTATTATAGTAGTTATATTCTTGTATATGGGATAGTATTATAGTAGTTATATTCTTGTATATAGGAGGCAGTATTATAGTAGTTATATTCTTGTATATAGGGGGCAGTATTATTGTAGTTATATTCTTGTATATAGGGGAAGTATTATAGTAGTTATATTCTTGTATATAGGGGCAGTATTATAGTAGTTATATTCTTGTATATAGGGGCAGTATTATAGTAGTTATATTCTTGTATATAGGAGGCAGTATTATGGTAGTTATATTCTTGTATATAGGAGCAGTATTATAGTAGTTATATTCTTGTATATAGGAGGCAGTATTCTAGTAGTTATATTCTTGTATATAGGGGGCAGTATTATAGTAGTTATATTCTTGTATATAGGGGCAGTATTATAGTAGTTATATTCTTGTATATAGGGGGCAGTATTATAGTAGTTATATTCTTGTATATAGGAGGCAGTATTATAGTAGTTATATTCTTGTATATAGGGGGCAGTATTATTGTAGTTATATTCTTGTATATAGGGGAAGTATTATAGTAGTTATATTCTTGTATATAGGGGCAGTATTATAGTAGTTATATTCTTGTATATAGGGGCAGTATTATAGTAGTTATATTCTTGTATATAGGAGGCAGTATTATGGTAGTTATATTCTTGTATATAGGAGCAGTATTATAGTAGTTATATTCTTGTATATAGGAGGCAGTATTCTAGTAGTTATATTCTTGTATATAGGGGGCAGTATTATAGTAGTTATATTCTTGTATATAGGGGCAGTATTATAGTAGTTATATTCTTGTATATAGGGGGCAGTATTATAGTAGTTATATTCTTGTATATAGGAGGCAGTTTTATAGTAGTTATATTCTTGTATATAGGGGGCAGTATTATAGGAGTTATATTCTTGTATATAGGGGGCAGTATTATTGTAGTTATATTCTTGTATATATGGGGAAAGTATTAAAGTAGTTATATTCTTGTATATAAGAGCAGTATTATAGTAGTTATATTCTTGTATATAGGAGCAGTATTATAGTAGTTATATTCTTGTATATAGGGGCAGTATTATAGTAGTTATATTCTGGTATATAGGGGGCAGTAGTAGTTATATTCTGGTATATAGGGGCAGTATTTATAATAGTTATATTCTTATAGATAGGGGGCAGTATTATAGTAGTAATTTTCTTGAACATAGGGGGAAGTATTATAGTAGTTATATTCTTGTATATAGAAGCAGTATTATAGTAGTTATATTCTTGTATATAGGGGCAGTATTATAGTAGTTATATTCTTGTATATAGGGGCAGTATATAGTAGTTATATTCATGTATATAGGGGCAGTATTATAGTAGTTATATTCTTGTATATAGGGGCAGTATTAGAGTAGTTATATTCTTGTATATAGGAGCAGTATTATAGTAGTTATAGTCTTGTATATAGGGGCAGTATTATAGTAGTTATATTCTTGTATATAGAAGCAGTATTATAGTAGTTATATTCTTGTATATAGGGGCAGTATTATAGTAGTTATATTCTTGTACATAGGGGGCAGTATTATAGTAGTTATATTCTTGTACATAGGGGGCAGTATTATAGTAGTTATATTCTTTTACATAGGGGGCAGTATTATAGTAGTTATATTCTTGTATATAAGGGCAGTATTATAGTAATTATATTCTTGTATAGAGGGGGCAGTGTTCTAGTAGTTATATTCTTGTATATAGGGGCAGCATTATAGTAGTTCTATTCTTGTATATAGTGTGCAGTATTGTAGTAGTTATATTCTTGTATATAGGGGGCAGTATTATAGTAGTTATATTCTTGTATATAGGATCAGTATTATAGTAGTTATATTCTTGTATATAGGGGCAGTATTATAGTAGTTATATTCTTGTATATAGGAGGCAGTATTATAGTAGTTATATTCTTATATATAGGGGGCAGTATTATAGTAGTTATATTCTAGTATATAGGGGCAGTATTATAGTAGTTATATTCTTGTATATAGAGGGCAGTATTATAGTAGTTATATTCTTGTATATAGGAGGCAGTATTATAGTAGTTATATTCTTGTATATGGGATAGTATTATAGTAGTTATATTCTTGTATATAGGAGGCAGTATTATAGTAGTTATATTCTTGTATATAGGGGGCAGTATTATTGTAGTTATATTCTTGTATATAGGGGAAGTATTATAGTAGTTATATTCTTGTATATAGGGGCAGTATTATAGTAGTTATATTCTTGTATATAGGGGGCAGTATTATAGTAGTTATATTCTTGTATATAGGAGGCAGTTTTATAGTAGTTATATTCTTGTATATAGGGGGCAGTATTATAGGAGTTATATCCTTGTATATAGGGGGCAGTATTATTGTAGTTATATTCTTGTATATATGGGGAAAGTATTAAAGTAGTTATATTCTTGTATATAAGAGCAGTATTATAGTAGTTATATTCTTGTATATAGGAGCAGTATTATAGTAGTTATATTCTTGTATATAGGGGCAGTATTATAGTAGTTATATTCTGGTATATAGGGGGCAGTATTATAGTAGTTATATTCTGGTATATAGGGGCAGTATTTATAATAGTTATATTCTTATAGATAGGGGGCAGTATTATAGTAGTTATATTCTTGAACATAGGGGGAAGTATTATAGTAGTTATATTCTTGTATATAGGAGCAGTATTATAGTTATTATATTCTTGTACTTAGAGGGCAGTATTATAGTAGTAATTTTCTTGAACATAGGGGGAAGTATTATAGTAGTTATATTCTTGTATATAGGAGCAGTATTATAGTTATTATATTCTTGTACTTAGAGGGCAGTATTATAGTAGTTATTTCCTGATCGTCCTTGGCAGCACAACACATATGGGTTTTAGTCCCCTATGTACAATTAAGCAGAGACAGGTTGTCACGAAGCGGGTTAGTGGACCCACTAGGCCGTACCGCCGCAGCGGGGAGGCATCTGGCCAAATAACAGGACACCCCAGAAATACAATGTCCCGCACAAGGGTACCTGAATAGTCCAGATGGTGGCCGCAGCTCTGGCACAGATGAGATGGGTGCAGCAGATGGCGCCAAACGTGGCGGATGACACAGGAGCCGCAAGTTGCGCCAGACGTGGCGGATTCCTCCGGACGTGGCAGATAACACAGGACGTGGCGGATTCCTCCGGACGTGGCAGATGACACAGGACGTGGCGGATTCCTCTGGACGTGGCAGATTCCTCTGGACGTGGCAGATGACACAGGACGTGGCGGATTCCTCTGGACGTGGCAGATTCCTCTGGACGTGGCAGATTCCTCTGGACGTGGCACGACTAGATACTAGGGCAAAGCACGGAAACAGGAACGGGGAACAAGGTACAGGTAACAACAGGAACGGGAAACACTAAGGGACCATTTGCAAGACAGGCTGGGAAAACTAACAACGCTCAGGCATCGAACTAGGGGGCTGGACCCCTCTTATAGCCCAGGGTACTCACGGGTCAAAGGTCGTTCAAGATGTCCGGTGCGCGCACTGCCCCTTTAAGAGCGGGGACGAGCGTGCGCGCGGACCCTGCGGGCTCCGGCGAAGGTGAGTGGATGCAAGCGCTGGCGTCTCCTGAGGAGGGGGCTGGGGCCAGCGCTTGCCGACTCGTGGCTGCGGCTGTCAGCGGGAGGCTGGAGCTGACAGCCCGCAGCCACGGACGTTACAGTATCCCCCCTCTTACGCCCCCTCTTCTTGGGACCGGAGCGAGAGAGAAACATCTTTAGAAGAGTAGGGGCATTGAGGTTCTCCTCTGGCTCGCATGACCTCTCTTCGGGACCAAACCCCCCCCCCAATCCACCAAATACAAGGTCTTTCCTCTCACTCTCTTCGTGTCCAAGATCTCCTTTACCTCAAAGATGTCCGAGGAGCCGCTGGGAGCAACCGCAGGGCTGGGAGTCTTGGAATAGCGGTTTAGGATCACAGGCTTCAGGATGGAGACGTGGAAGTTGGGAATCCTGAGGTTAGGAGGCAGCCGAAGCTTGTAGGCGACAGGGTTGATCTGCTGCAGGACCTCGAATGGTCCAAGGAACCTGGGAGCGAACTTGTATGAAGGCACCTTCAAGCAAATGTTCCGAGAGGACAGCCAGACTTTAGTCCCCGGAAGATACTGAGGCGGCTCTTTTCTCTTAATATCTGCCTTTCGCTTCATGCGATCTACTGCCAGCAAAATAGAGGAACGGGTCTGTTGCCAGATTTGCAGGAAGTCCCCATATGCAGAGTCAGCAGCAGGAACCTGAGATGAAGTCGACACAGGGAGAGGAACTCTGGGATTTTGACTGTACACGATGTGAAACGGAGTGGAAGTGGTGGACTCACTTGTGTGGTTGTTGTAAGAAAATTCGGCCCATGGTAGAAGCTGTACCCAGTTATCGTGCTGTGAAGAGATGAAATGGCGGAGATAATTTTCCATGATCTGGTTGATCCTCTCAACTTGCCCATTGGATTGGGGGTGATAGGCAGAGGAAAAGTCCAATCTCACATCCAGGAGTTTACAGAGGGCTCTCCAGAACTTAGAGGTAAACTGAACCCCCCGGTCGGACACAATGTGAAGAGCCAAGCCATGCAAGCGGAAGATGTGCTGAATGAAGAGACTTGCCAGACGAGGAGCAGAAGGTAAGCCGGTCAGCGGGATAAAATGAGCCATCTTAGAGAACCGGTCCACCACCACCCAGACAGTGCTACATCCTGCTGAGGGGGGAAGGTCTGTGACGAAGTCCATCGCAATGTGCTGCCAGGGGACATTGGGTACAGGCAGAGGTTGAAGCAGGCCGGCAGGCTTGGAGTGAGTCACTTTGTTAGAGGCACACACCGTGCAAGCAGAGACAAAGTCCAGAACATCCTTAGGTAGCGTGGACCACCAAAAGTGACGAGCAATTAGGTCTCGGGTTTTATGGACACCGGCGTGCCCAGCAAGTTTAGAACTATGTCCCCAGCGGAGAATTCTACTCCTGTCCGCCAACCGAACAAAAGTCCTCCCAGGAGGGATGTCTCTAACCTGCAGAGGATTAGCAGTGACGATGCAGGACGGGTCTATGATGGTCTGGAGGGACTCCACCGTGTCTTCCGTCTCAAACGATCTGGACAGGGCATCGGCCCTCACATTCTTGTCTGCGGGACGGTAGTGGAGCGCAAACAGAAAACGGGTGAAGAACAGCGACCACCTGGCTTGACGAGGATTAAGTCTTTGAGCGGACTGAAGGTAAGTGAGGTTCTTATGGTCGGTGAAGATCAGGATGGGGTGAGCAGTGCCCTCCAGAATATGTCTCCACTCCTCCAGAGCCAATTTGATGGCCAGCAGCTCCCGATCTCCAATGGAGTAATTGCGCTCAGCAGAAGAAAACAGTCTAGAGTAGTAGCCACATACTACTGCCTTTCCTTTGGAGCTCCTCTGGAACAGGAGTGCACCTGCACCGACAGAGGAAGCGTCCACTTCCAGTGAGAACTGCCGAGATACGTCAGGATGATGGAGGATCGAGGCTGAAGTGAAGGCACTCTTCAGGCTATTAAATGCAGACTCTGCCTCTGGAGTCCACACTTTGGCGTTCACACCCTTCTTGGTAAGGGTCGAGATGGGAGACGTCAGAGAAGAGAAGTTAGGAATAAACTGCCGGTAGAAATTGGCGAATCCCAGGAACCTCTGTATGGCCCTTAAGCCTTGGGGACGTGGCCACTCCAGGACAGCCTTCACTTTCTCAGCATCCATCTTGAGGCCTTGATCCGAGATGATGTAGCCCAGGAAGGGCAGAGAACTCTTCTCAAAGACGCACTTCTCCAGCTTGGCGTATAAATGATTCTCCCTCAATCGTAGTAGAACCTGACGAACATGCCTCCGATGAGTCGTCTGATCTGGGGAGAAAATTAAAATATCATCGAGATAAACAACAACACAGACATAGAGTAGATCTCGGAAGATGTCGTTAACGAACTCCTGAAACACTGCGGGAGCGTTACACAGTCCGAAGGGCATCACCAGGTATTCGTAGTGCCCGTTCCGGGTGTTAAATGCCGTCTTCCATTCGTCACCCCGGCGAATCCGGACTAGATTGTAAGCCCCACGCAGGTCTAGCTTAGAAAAAATGTTGGCCCCTCGTATGCGATCAAATAGCTCAGAGATGAGTGGCAACGGGTATTTGTTCTTGACTGTGATCAGGTTGAGGCCCCTGTAGTCAATGCAGGGACGAAGGGATCCATCCTTCTTTTTAACGAAGAAGAATCCAGCCCCGGCCGGGGAGGAAGATTTTCGTATAAAACCCCTCTCCAGATTCTCCTTTATATAGGCCGACATGGATAGAGACTCAGGCAGGGAGAGAGGATATACCCGTCCACGGGGAAGAGAGGCATTAGGAACCAGTTCAATGGGGCAGTCATAGGTGCGATGTGGAGGCAGCGTCTCGGCCTCCTTTTTGCTGAAAACATCTGCATACTGAGCAAAATGGGGAGGCAATCCCGACAGCAACTGAGGCAGAGAAGGCTTGACAGGGTGGATCTGCAGCAGACAACGACTATGGCACTTGGAGCCCCATTGGAGAACCTCTCCAGAATTCCAGTCCCGGACTGGGGCATGTAGTCGAAGCCAAGGCAGGCCCAGCAGAACAGGATTGATGGCTTTGGGCAAAACAAGGAACTAAATAAATTCAGAATGAAGTACTCCAACCTGGAGCTTCAACGGCTTGGTTCTAGAGGTAATGGGATCAGGCAGAGGCAGTCCATTAACTGAGGCAACAGCCAAAGATGTCTCCAGGGGAACTGTGGGCAGCTGAAGATGATCCACAAGCTCTTTCTGGATGAAATTTGCAGCAGAGCCAGAGTCAAGATAGGCAGAGACTTGATGCGTCTTGTCGCCGGATACCAGGGTCACAGGAATAGTCAGTTTGGAAGCGAATCCTCTGTTAGATTCTGTTCCACCTAGTGTTGTCTCTCCAACCAATCCCAGGCAATGGGGTCTCTCCGGCCTCTGGGGGCACAGACGCACAACATGGCCTCCATGGCCGCAATACAAACAAAGTCCAGAAGTGCGTCTGCGTTGTCTCTCCTGGGTAGACAATTTAACATAAGTACTCTGCATCGGGTCCTCTGGTGAGACCACTGAGGAGGATTGCGGGACAGCAGAATCCACCCTGGGAAGTTCTCTTCCCCGGAGAACCTCTTGGGAACGTTCCCGGATCCTCATGTCGACACGGGAGGCGAGTAGGATAAGATCGTCCAGGGTAGATGGCAGATCGCGAGCAGCCAGCTCGTCCTTGATCCCTGAAGACAGTCCCTGCCAGAATGTAGCCACCAAAGCCTCGTTGTTCCAGGTCAATTCAGCAGCCAGGATACGGAACTGAATGGCATACTCGCCCACGGAGAGGTCTCCCTGGTGTACGGTCAGCAAGGATGCAGCAGCCGAAGAAACTCTCCCAGGTTCCTCAAAGATCGAGCGGAAGGTCCGTAAGAAGCACTGCAAGTCCCGGGTCTCTGGTCCCTGATGTTCCCACAGAGGATTGGCCCATGCCAGGGCTTTGTCGGTAAGGAGAGAGATGAAAAAGGCGATCCTGACGTCATCCGAACAGAAGGACCTGGCATGTAGTCTGAAATGGATCAGGCACTGATTCAAAAATCCCCTGCAGGACCTGGGATCTCCGTCATAGCGTGGAGGTAGCGGCAAGAAACACAGGGGGATGGTACCGGTACAGACAGGAAGTGTAGCAGGCGGAACCGCAGGAACGGGTGCGGTGATGACTGTGGACGGAGCAAGCAGCCGATGGGCTATGGCGTTCACCGACAGGAGGAGCTGGTCTTGTCGTGACTGGAGATCCTCCATCTCAGCCAGCATGGCTTGTGTAGACAACGTCGCAGGTTGACCAGCGGGGTCCATGGCCTGAGCGTACTGTCACGAAGCGGGTTAGTGGACCCACTAGGCCGTACCGCCGCAGCGGGGAGGCAGCTGGCCAAACAACAGGACACCCCAGAAATACAATGTCCCGCACAAGGGTACCTGAATAGTCCAGATGGTGGCCGCAGCTCTGGCACAGATGAGATGGGTGCAGTAGATGGCGCCAAACGTGGCGGATGACACAGGAGCCGCAAGTTGCGCCAGACGTGGCGAATTCCTCCGGACGTGGCAGATAACACAGGACGTGGTGGATTCCTCCGGACGTGGCAGATGACACAGGACGTGGCAGATTCCTCTGGACGTGGCAGATGACACAGGACGTGGCGGATTCCTCTGGACGTGGCAGATTCCTCTGGACGTGGCAGATTCCTCTGGACGTGGCACGACTAGATACTAGGGCAAAGCACGGAAACAGGAACGGGGAACAAGGTACGGGTAACAACAGGAACGGGAAACACTAAGGGACCATTGCAAGACAGACTGGGAAAACTAACAACGCTCAGGCATCGAACTAGGGGGCTGGACCCCTCTTATAGCCCAGGGTACTCACGGGTCAAAGGTCGTTCAAGATGTCCGGTGCGCGCGCTGCCCCTTTAAGAGCGAGGACGAGCGTGCGCGCGGACCCTGCGGGCTCCGGCGAAGTTGAGTGGATGCAAGCGCTGGCGTCTCCTGAGGAGGAGGCTGGGGCCAGCGCTTGCCGACTCGTGGCTGCGGCTGTCAGCGGGAGGCTGGAGCTGACAGCCCGCAGCCACGGACGTTACACAGGTTAATCAGCAATAAGCGTTAAGCAATTAAGGACTTCCCCTATAAGTACGTACCGGTAACCGGGCCCCAGCATATTTTTTCTTTCTCTCTAGAATTAGTTCGGAGACAGTTCCCTATCCTACCACTGAGGAAAAGATTTATTCCGGGCTGTATACAGGGCTGCGTCTCTGTCGCTCTGTCACGAAGGTGTACCAAGATGGCGTGTAATGTCCCTGGCTGCGGGCTGTCCCCTCCTGACAGCCGCACCGGCAAGCGCTGGCCCCATCCTCCTCCTCAGGAGACGCCAATGCTCGCGTCCACTTACCTCAGCCGGATCCCGTAGGGTGCGCACGCATGCTCGTGCCCGCTCTTAAAGGGGCAGCGTGCGCACCGGACCTTTTGATGAAATTTGACCCGTGAGTACCCTGGACTATAAGAGGGGTCCAGCCCCCTGCTTCTATGCCTGAGGGTTGTTGATGTTTCCTAGTTTGTCTTTGTGATGGCCTCCTAGTGTGTTTCCTGTTCCTGTACCTGTTCCAGTTGCTGTACCTGTTCCAGTTCCTGTTCCTTGCATTCCACACCATCCTGGTCGCGCACTGTGCTGTGCCAAAGTCGTGTCATGCTGCATCCACGTCTGACCTGCTTCACCTCGCCTGACATCTACCTGCTGCCTAGTCCCAGCCGAGCCTGCCCTGTTGCTGTCTGAGCTGCCCCAGGTACCTATACGAAGTATAGACTTTCACCTGCTTTCTGTTGGCCAGCTGCCTTACCGCCAAGGCGGTATGGCCCAGTGGGTCCACAGACCCTTCGTGACATGGCGGACATCTTCTTGGTACACGGCGACGGGGCACCTTACCTATCCTGGTAACGGTAGCAGGGGAGGAAGACCCCCTGTTGGAGCATCCCCCGTTCATCTAGGTCCGAGGTGGATTTCCAGACCGACTGCCTGCGCTCTCTCGGCGTTACAGAGGCATGGATGGGGGCGGAAGTGATGTCAGCTTGGACCCCGCCCCCCGGATGTGACGCGCAGACGCAGCGGGCTCATAATGCCGGCGTACCGTTTGAAAGATTGCGCGCTCTGCCTCTGGACAGCCCTCTGCTTGCTAAGGTCAGTACGGCTGTTTACATTGATGGGTCCTGATGTGTCTCTATGCTGATGGTTATGCACATTTCCTACCATGCGTTTGTTTCTGCCTCTTCTCTAGATGTCTGCCAGAAGAGAAGGCAGGAAAAGGACCCACAGATCCAGGCACAGGCTTTGCAGGGAATGCTTCCAGCCTCTGCCTGATGACAATGTGTCAGATCTATGTGTATCGTGCTCCACCCAGTCGCCTCCCCTCCCAGGGAGGATTCTAGGGGATTTATGCAACAGTTATCTGTAGTTTTTGAAGATGTCAAATCATCACACCATACTAAAAGGGCCAGACGCTCTTCCTCTCCACCTCCTCAATACCAGGAGGATTCCTTCTCAGCAGGAGGTTCAGATTCAGAGGTGGTCTCTGACTCCCCAGACTCTGACGACCCCGAAGAATGTTATATCCTGAGTAAGGGTATGTTCAAACGCAAAATACAAGCGAAAACAGCTCCTGAATTTCAGACGTTTTTGCAAGTACTCGCATTTTTCGCGGCGTCCAATACAGACGTAATTGGAGCTGTTTTTCAATGGAATCAATGAAAAACGGCTCCAAAAATGGCCAACGAAGTGATATGAACTTCTTGACGCGGGCGTCTTTCTACGCCCCGTCTTTTGACAGCGAAGCGTAAAATTACACCTCGTCTGAACAGAACATTGTGAAACCCATTGCAAGCAATGGGCAGATGTTTGCAGGTGTAATGGAGTAGTCTTTTCAAGCGTAATTCGAGTTGTAAAATGCCCGAATTACGTCTGAAAATTGGCCGTGTGAGCATACCCTTAGGATAAGCTACATGATCTCCACAGAGTGGTGAAGGATACATTGGAGACAGGGAAAGAGGTTGAGCATAAACCTAAAAAGGACAGACTGTTCTATTTTCCCATTACCAAGGGGAAACATTTTCCCAGCCATCCTGTCCTAACGGAATGGATGAAACGAGATTGGGATAAGCCTGAGAGGAAGTCAGAACTGGGCTCTTGGTTTAAAAACCTCTACAGGCTGGATAAAACTGGCTCCAAAGAATGGGAGAATGTTCCAAAACTGGATTTGCCAGTGGTTAAATTGGCAAAGAAAGACGTTTTTCCATCCGATGAATCAGCCCTGCTGAAAGACCCTATGGACGGCAAAGCAGATTCCCTTCTGAAGAAGGTGTATACCTCAGCAGTGGGCTCGTGCAAAGCCTTGTTGTCTTCAGTACCGGTGGCTAGAGAACTCTGGGTCTGGCTAAGCCACCTATCAAGGAATCTAGAGCATGGAGTCCCAAGGGCAGAAATTCTCCAGTCTCTCCCAGTAATTAAGTCAGCCTCGGAGTTCCTTTGTGACTCCCAGCTGGATAACATCAGATGTGCATCTAGGGCCTTATCCCTGTCGAATGCAGCCAGGAGGGCTCATTGACTTAAATTATGGTCAGGGTGTAATCTCTCCAAAAATTATTTTTGTGGCCTCCCTTTCCAGCCAGAATCTCTGTTTGGTCCCCAACTAATGGATATCTTGAATTCCTTAGGGGAAGGCAAAGGGGCTAGGTTTCCTGAACCTAAAAGGAAGGATACCAGGCGTTACTTTCTGTATCAGAGAAGAAGGTCCCCAAAGTTCAATAGAAGGTTTCCAGACCGTCCACGCATGTTTAAAACGAAGCGGGAAAGCCCTTCCTCCTTTCGGAAGAAAAACCCCTGGTCAAAACCCGAACAGTTTATGACGCCGAGCCAATCCTACAAGTAGGAGCAAGGCTTCAGAGATTCTCCTCTCGGTGGTCGGTGACATCATCCGATGACTGGGTGATGACGACCATCAGGGGAGGATACTCGTTGGAGTTCAGAAATCACACCCCAGACCACTTGTCCTCAACAGGCATCACAATCCGATAGTCCATCAGCTTCTACAGGTCTTTCTCCAGAAAGCAGCCCTGGAAGATGTTCCAGTCTCAGAAAGAGGGCAAGGAGTTTACTCCAAAGTGTTCCCGGTGCCCAAATCAGACGGCAGTTGGAGACTGGTTATAGACCTGACCATCCTCAATTAATATCTGGGGAGGAGAACCTTCAAGATGGAGACTATCCGGTCGGTGATGAACCTTCTGGAAAGGAACGATGTTCTGGCAACAATCGACCTTACGGACGCATACTTGCATGTCCCTATTCTGGCCGTGCACAAAAAGTTCCTCCGACTGGCGGTCCAGATGCAGGGCGGAATACAGCACTTCCAGTTTATCTACCTACCCTTCGGGATATCATCGGCACCACGTGTGTTTACGAAAATCGTGGTGGTCCTAACAGCAGCGCTGAGGCTGAAGGGGATATGTGTGGTCCCTTACTTGGAAGACTGGCTAATAAAAGCGCCTTCTCCAAGAACATCTCCAAACCACATTGGAGTTTCTTCACTTTCACGGGTTCCTGGTGAACTTCAGAAAGTCACAGCTCTCACCATCACAGAATCTGAAATTCTTAGGATTCATGGTGAATTCCCGGTCAATGACAGTCAAGTTGTCTACAGAGATGATTACTGAAATTTGGGGTACAATAGAGCACCTTATTTGCCATCCGAATATATCAGTTCGAGGAGCTATGAAAATCCTAGGTCTAATGATCTTATCCATAGATGAAGTCCCCTGGGCCAAAGCCCACATGAGATCATTACAGCTCGACATCCTCAGATCCTGGGACAAAAATTTCAGAAATCTGGATGCTTTCTTCAATGTCTCCAACTTCACCCTTCAAGACCTCAACTGGTGGTTAATCCCGACACTCTCCAGTCTGGGAAATCCCTTGTTCCTCCACCACAGAAAGTCTTCACAACGGATGCCTCCTCCTATGGATCACCTATGGGTTCAGAACAGATGAGTCAGAAGGAAGTGCCACTATCCTCCAACATAAAAGAACTCAGAGCAGTGAGATTGTCGCTAATGTCCTTTCAATCTCATCTGGGAAATACCCAGATCCTGGTCCAGTCGGACAACCTAGCAACTGTTTTCTGCATAAACAAGCAAGGAGGAACGAGGAGTGCCTCAATGTCGGCCAAATGCAGACGACTTATGAGTTGGGCAGAACAACATTCGTTAGGAATTTCAGCAGTTCACATCAAGGGCTCCTTGAACCACACTGCAGATTTCCTCAGCCGCAATATCCTCCATCCAGGGGAGTGGAGTCTCAACCCTCAGGTTATCAACAGCTTAGCTGCCACATGGGGAATGCCAGACTTGGATGTGATGGCATCGGAAGAGAACAACAAAGTCCTCGGCTTCTGTTCTCTATACCACACCCGCCATGCAGTAGCATTGGATGGCCTGTCTGTCAGTTGGAGAGAAAAATTAGTCTACATTTTTCCTCTCCTCCCCTTAATACCCAGAGTATTGAGAAAAGTTTGGGACAAAAAAGCGGAAGCCATTGCAATCCTGCCATTTTGGCCCCACAGAGCCAGGTTCTCCCTAGTCTTGTCTCTCTCGAAAGGCAGGTTCCTGAAACTACCGGTGTCACCGGACCTCCTGTCCCAGAGAGGGGTGTATCACCGAACCCTCGCAGTCTACACCTCACGGCCTGGAGACTGACCCGCAGAATCTGACGGAAATGGGGCTTTCGTCTGAAGTCATTAACATCTTGCTGTTAGACAGATGCCCCTCAATGGTCAAAATATACAACAGTGTTTGGACCCTGTTCACCTCCTGGTGCTCTAAGAATTCAGCAAACACAGTTTCTCTGAATACTATCCAGCAATTTCTTCAGGAGGGCTTCAATAAAGGGTTGACGCTAAATACCCTTAAGGTGCAGTTCACGGCAATCAATGCCCAATTGCAAAATCATTTCTCTAACCAACAGTTGGTGAAGACCTTCTTCAAGGCTTTAAGAAACCTTAGCCCAGTCTCTCAGGTACCCTCTCCTTCCTGGGACCCTTCAGTAGTGGTCTCGGCTCTAACAAAGCCACCGTTTGAACCCATGCAAGAGTCGTCCATCAGATTTCTCTCCTTCATGGCCTTCTTCCTGCGAGCTTCATGCCTGGGTTCTTGCCTAAAGTTCCCTCTTTTAGGAATATAAACCAAGAAATATTATTGCCAGTTCTTTTCCCTCATCCCCAAGGTGAAGATCAGGAAAATTGGCATACACTGGATGTGACAAGAGCAGTCCTCACCTATATTCAAAGGACAAAGGCTTTTAGGAAATCAAAAAATCTGTTCCTTCAACATGCCGGTCCTAATAAGGGGCAAAAAGCAAGTAAAGCCACCCTAGCAAGGTGGATTAGATCAACTATTGAAAAATGCTATAATCTCAGTGACCTTCAATCTCCTCTGCAGATCAGGGCACATTCCAAACGCTCTACAGCTACCTAATGGGCAGAAGTCGGGCATATTCCCCTGGATCAGATCTGCAGAGCCACTACGTGGGCATCCACATCAACCTTTGTCAAGCACTACAGGCTCGACTCACTGGCATCAGAGGGTTCTCTATTTGGCAAAAGAAATGGCGTCTGCTATACCGCCCATATTGCTATTGCTTGGCAAGTCCCATATGTGTTGTGCTGCCAAGGACGATAAGGAAAACAAAAATGTACTCCCCAAAATTTTTATTTCCTGGAGTGCGTAGGCAGAACAAGCTTCCCTCCCAGGCAAAACTTATATATAACTGTATATAACCCCCATCATCCCTGTATATAACCCCCATCATCCCCGTATATATCAATCATTAAACCTGTATATACCAGCCATCATAACATTATATAACCTCCATCATCCCTGTATAGACCAGCCTGGCTGGTATATACATTGATGATGGCTGGTATATACAGGAATGAGAGCTGGTATACACAGGGATGATGTTTGTTATATACAGGGATAATGGGGGTTATATACAGGGATGATGGGTAGTCCAGCCATCATCCCTGTATTAACCCCCATCATCCCTGTACTGTATATAACAACCATTATCCCTGTATATAAACCCTAACTATATAACTCTCTCCATCGGGGAGGGGTGCTTACTCACTCTTTCCTCACATGCAAGTTTCTTCTGCTCATGACGGGCAGCGCCAGAGCCACGCTCTAGCAAACGTGCCTAGCATGCGGCACGTATGCTAGATTGAATAATACTGTAGCGTGGCCATGCCGGCCATGGTGGGGACGTCGGAGCAGCAGACCCCATCATCTCAGTGGGGCTCACCATCTCAGTGGGCTCGGTACTCCCCCGGCATTTATTATTTATATGGATCGTGTAAATACTGCTCACCTTTGGGACCCCTACCTCTCAGAAGAAGGGGTTTCCCAGATGGCTGTTCAGCAATCCTATTCAGCTAAGAAGGCGTGGAAAGGTGGCTACGCACCTGTCTGGCTGTCTCCTTTGAAGTTTAAGGGAGTCTCTAGTTCGACTGTCTCCATAACTCTCATAGACTTCAAAGGACAGGGCCATGTGCGGCCACGTCTTCTGTAGGGCAATTAGTGTATTTTTTCATCATCTTCTGTAGGGCAGTCATAGAGTGTCAGGTGGGATGACAGCCCCCACCAATTGTTTTTCCCCAGGGGCATCTACCGACCTTAATCTATGCCTTAGTGTAATTCAAGGATGACATCAGTGAAGGAGGAAGTAGCTTACTTCTCCTCCTACTTGGTTATCTATAGAGAATAAATATAACTGGCAACCTTGAGCACGAAAAGAAAGAGATGGCATGGTATTTTTTTTTACAAATGTGGGACTTGTACACTGAACAGATTTAGATCCAAACTCTGGAAATGTGATTTAATCCCATGCACAACTAGAAGGCCACACGCACAGTTTTGATGCCGTTTTTGGCACCGTTTTTGTAACCAAACACAGGAGTTGACACAAAAGAAAGGAGATGTATTAGTCTTTTCTTTAGACCTTTCCTTCCTTTTGGATCCACTTCTGGCTTTGGCTAAAAAAACGGCGCCAAAAACTGCATCAAATACTGCGTGTGTGGTCCTGGCCTAAGAGTATAGTTCCAAGGAGGCCAACATTTTATCTATCGACATAGCAAGTCAAACGTAAAATCAGGAAGCCACCACGTTGCTAGGAATCCAGGATGGCCTATATTTAGATACAGGAAAACTGAGACTAAAATGATTTACATTGCATTAATCCACCCAAGGGGAATGGGTTCATTTCATCTAAGGTTCAAAAGAGTCAACAGTAAAGTAGACACGCTTAATGGGAAAGAGATCACGGATGGAAATGTTAGGGGATGAGAGGGTTACATCAGCGGAGGCTTTGAAGGTGAACATGGTATTTAGCTTTAGGCATAGAAAAATTACTAAAATATACAGAGCAAAGACAGATAAATGCAACGCACTGTCTACAAAACACAGAGAAGAGCAAGTCTGAACTCAAGATTGCAGCTGAGGACCCTCGATAGCAGGATTAGACCCAGACATTGACACTGTTCCAAGGTAGTAGAATACACAAGCCATGCGTCTTAATGTTTCTAATATGTGAAGACTATAAAGGATCTAGGTCACAAATTCAAGGAGAGGAGGTATGACTGACAGCTGTGTCCTCCCAAGAGCTTCTGCAGCGATTGCTTTCCCTTCCAATTCAAAAGGTTCCGGAATTGTGTAGATTTGAGCGTTTTTACATTTGAAGGTTTAAGGAGTTAAGAGCAATAAGGATCATTAGTCTTCAGCCCAGAAATGGAGACAAGGAATCACCTATGAAACATGTCATGGCTGAAAGGGTTAAGGCAGTAGGAGCCTTCAAGAAGAACATGATGTTCCATAGAAAAGCAGAGAACAACTCTGAGCTCAGGACTGGCTGTCAGTGGACCATGAAGAACAGAACTAGAGCTACACAGAGACACCCTATCTAGGATGAATGATACCTTGACCCTGCTCCTCTGTATCTACAATGGCAATTTGAAGACTATAGAGGATCTAGGGCACAACTAGAAGAAGAGAAGATGACATCTGTGTCCTCCAAGTAACTTCTGCAGCCACCGGTACAAGCTTCTTGCCAGTTATACTTACTTGTGGTCCCATAATATCTTGCATTTTCCATATGTGCATTTATGTCTCAGGATTATTGCATTGTGTGTCTCCAGTTAAGATATAAAGGAATGGAAAAAGGAATGAGATTAAAGTAGCAGAACCTGTGAAGGTGTACATGGTGCAAAATATACAGACCACCCAAATAAAGCAACTCTGAACTACATCTGAGGACCTTGGAGAAGAACTAGACCTTCTTCTGAGGCTGGACCATGATGTCTACCTAACTGACTCTGCTTCTTAGTCTGTACAGTGTGAATGACAAGAAGACTATACAGGATCTGGAGCTCACCTTCAAGTGGAGGAGATATGATTGACAGCTGTGTTCTCCCAGGAGTTTCTTCAGCCTCCAATGCATGCTATGCCATTTAACCCTTCCCTTGCACTTTTATTATATCTAAATCTGAGGATTATTGTATGCATCAAGTGTCCCAAGCTCAATAGATAAACAGTAGGAGTGTTCGAAAATCCAAGGACATCCTAGCTGCAATCTACGCATCTGTAAGTAAAAGATTCTGTAGCAAAACTTCAAGGAGAGGAGATATGATTGACAGCTGTGTTCTCCCAGGAGTTTCTTAAGCCTCCAATGCATGCTATGCCATTTAACCCTTCCCTTGCACTTTCCTTATATCTAAATCTGAGGATTATTGTATTGCATGAAGTGTCTCAAGCCCAAAAGATAGACAGATTAAATAGACAGAAGGAGTGTGGGAAGAGGCAAGGACATTTTAGCTGCAATCTACACATCTGTAAGTAAAACAAGACCTGGAGCAAAACTTCAAGGAGAGGAGTTTCTTCAGCCTCCAATGCATGTTATCCCATTTAACCCTTCCCTTGCTTATGCAGTTTCCTTATACTGAGTCTGAGGATTATTTTATGCATAGAACAAGCCCAAAAAAATTGACAGAAGGAGTGTGGGAGGATGCAAGGAAATCCTAGCTGCAATCTACACATCTGGAAGTAAAAAAGTTGTCAGATTGCAATTTTCCACCTCAGATGAAGAAGAAGTGGCTGCTGGAGGAAGCAGAGTGAAGCATGCGCTCTCTATAGCCATCCTCTCATCACACATCCAACCCAAATGATGAAGTGAGGGCTGGGTTGGGAGCAATGACAACAGAGAGGGAGAGGGAGCCCATTGTTTCGGGTGGGCTGAGGGGCTGCTCCTGCTCAGTACAGCTCCACAAAGGGATCTACCCAGACCTTGCTTGTCTTCGGAACAATGCTTACCCACAGGGGCTCAGGAAAGCTGTGTGGGGTGAGATTGTTTAGCAGAAGCCCCCTGGAAATTCACTTTGCAAGTGGAAAGCCTGCGATCGGATCAGCTGTGGATCTCTTGGGAGCTGTTATTTTGGTCCATTCACTGCCTGCTTGGAGACTCAGGGCTCTGCTATTTTAAGATATGTTCCTCAAGATCCTGGGAATCACCATCCAGAAGGTAAGAAACATTGTTGCATTTTTTTATTTATTGTTTGTATTATTGTTTTGCAAAATTAAAACATTGAATGCAACTCTAATCTGCTGAAGACCTCAGGATGAACAAAGGTGAAGTGGTGCATTGACCCCCTTATCCTAGGAACAGGGTCAGGTTGAACAAAGGGGTGCAAGAACCATGAAGAATAAAAGCTACAGTGCATAAGAACCCCCCATCTTTGAAAATGGGCTCATAGTGAACAAAGATAAAGGAGTGCTAGAACCATGAAGAATAAAAATAGAGGATATAAGGACACCCCCCCCCCCCCCCATTACATAAAGCCTCAAGTGAAACAAAGGTAGTGGGTACCAGAATCTCCAACGCGTGGAGAAACCATAGCTTAAGCAAAGGTAAAGGGTTGGAGGAGCCCCTAATCCTTATAAGCAGTTTTCTGAAGACCCCCAGGTACAACAATGTTAGACATGGGCATTTGCCCCCTATCCTTGAAAATGGTTGTACAGGTAAAGAGGTGTAAGGATCCCCAATGCTTGGACAAAGATTAAGGTTGGACAGAAAATAAGAGCTGCAAGGACCCCAATCCTTGGATGTAGTCTGCTAAAGACCCCCAATCCTTGGAAACAAATGTATAGGGGTAGTACTATTCAATGGAAACAAGATAAAGGGGGGACAAGAACCCCCATTATTTTAGAAAGGTCTTTCCTATTTTGACGTTCAATCTCCAAAGTGTTTCAACATAAAAAACTTCACCTTGGTAGACAGAACACATTGGATCCGTGCCTTTGTCATGTGTTATATAAAAGGGGTGGGTGGGTGGATGTCTCATTCCTCACTATATTATTAGGATAAGATACATTGCATTGGAATTACATCATGTCCAATCTGATAAGAGGGGCTAAAAGACGCATGTAATGCCAAACCCCACGCATGGATGGCTTTTGTTTGTAATGCTTCACAGCACACGTGTTTAACGGTAAGCTCCAAGGTTGTAAGCAGGCTCTAAGGGGTTAATGATGAAAACACAATGGGGGGGTTAGCTCAGAATCTCCCCCATGCAGTACAGGGGGCGCCCAGCCCAGTCTCTCCTACATTAATACACCCTGAACTGAGGGACCCCCAACACTGTGACCAGAGTTATATATTACATGTGTGTGCTGTATCTCCCTCTGCATTGCTCAGACCCTACCTGCACATATAGGTATATCACTGTACACGGCGGACAACTACCCCTAATATCCAAGGACAGTCACCGTTACTGGGAGTCACACATGATTGGCTTAGATACGCAGTCACTGCAGGACATTGCTTCTGGAAATCATTATATAGTGACATATTTCATGAGGAGGAGCTACGTGATTCCCAGAGGCAGTATCACACATGATGGGCTTAGATACACTGCTTCAGCAGTACCCTGTCCCTAGAGATTATAATTATGTTTTGTATCTTTTCGTTAGGTGGAATATAATGCTGTGTGGTCCTCCGAGAATGTCTTACATTATAGGCTTAGATATATAGGGTCAGCAGCGCATGATGGGGAAAGTACTGCTGTGTGGTTCCCTGACAGAGTATCACACATAATAGACTTAGATACATCAGGTCAGAAGCAAATGCTGGAGTTCGTAGTGCTGTGTGGCTCTCTGAGAGAGTATCACACATGATAAACTTGGATACATCAGGTCCGCAGGGCATGATGGGTAAAGTAGTGATGTGTAGTTCTCTGAGAAAGTATCACACATGATAGGCTTAGATACATCAGGTCAACAGCACATAATGAAGAATGTAGTGCTGTGTGGTTCTTTGAGAAAGTATCACACATGATAAGCTTAGATACATCAGGTCCTCAGCACATGATGGGTAAAGTAGTGATGTATAGTTCTCTGGGAGTATGACACATGATAAGCTTAGATACATCAGGTCAGCAGCACGTAAGGGAGGATGTAGTGCTGTGTTGTTCTCTGAGAGAGTATAACACATGATAGATTTAGATACATCAGCTCAGCAGCACATGATGGTGAATGCAGTGCTGTGTGGTTCCCTGAGTGAGTATCACACATGATATTCTTAGATACATCAGGTCAACGGCACATGATAGGGAATGTAGTGCTGTGTGGTTTTCTCACACATGATAGGTTTATATTCACCAGCTCAGCAGCACATGTTGGGGAGTGTAGTTCTGTGTGGTTCTCTGAGTGAGTATCACAATGATAGGCTTAGATACATTAGCTATATTAAGGAATACATGCACAGTCTACATAGCATACAATAATGGTGTATTATAATACAGACCATTGAATTTTCGGTGTTGTCTGAGTAGAGAGCGGGACTGAGTAGGACTTGGCTTGTGTTGTAGTCAGTGGGACATTATTTATGGTGGTCGAGGTTCTAATGACTCCATGAAGTATCATTAGGCTGCCTTCATTTTTGAGGTTTTTCCCCCAGGCTCCCATTAAAATCAAGTAATATAGTGTGATTTCCAGAAATAGGCCGCTAGCGCTGTAAATGGAGAAGACTGGCAGGAAATGACCAGAAGTTCTGCTGACCCAGAGAAGATCTTTCTGACCTCACATTCCATTCACTTCTATATATAGAAGCATCTGTCACTATACGTCACCTAAAGAGAACGAGCTGAGAGTCGCGGAAAAATCCGTATCCGTTTTGAGCCATGAGATTACACTATAGGGGTTTAGGATGTCAACTACAGGAAAATTCCTTTAATCCGCCATTATTAGAAGGTGCCTGGTTAGCAAATATTCTGTATTAGCTGACCGGGGGGGGGGGGGTGACTCTAGTAATGGACCAAACCATTTTAGTAGGTGACACAACATAAGTTTCATAGTGAGCTGCCCTGTTACTTATTATTTTAATGAATTATTTATAGGCTGTGGTTAATGACCTCCTTATTTAGAAGTTAACATTGTTCTAGATTAGACTATGATCTAGATAAGACTGTGTTCTATATATTAGACTAAATTCTAGATTAGACTAAATTCTAGATTAGACTGTTCTAGATTAGACTATGTTCTAGGTTAGACTATGTTCTAGCTTAGACTATGTTCTAGTTTAGACTATGTTCTAGCTTAGACTATGTTCTAGTTTAGACTATGTTTTAGCTTAGACTATGTTCTAGCTTAGACTATGTTCTAGCTTAGACTATGTTTTAGCTTAGACGATGTTCTATCATAGAAAAAAAGTTAAAATGCTTCTGGTCAGCTCTTTTAAGCTATAATTCTCTGAATTTCCGTACCCTTCATTACATGTAAATATAATTTGTCTATTGACCAGATAATCCTTAATTTGCCCACTAACACCAATGGCCAATGGGTCATCTGTCCATCCTTAGACCTTCTTTACCCCATCTATTAACTGCACCCTGGATTTCCGTATTAGACTATAGAGTCGGTCCATATTTGGCCACCTGGGCCCTCCATGATGCTATCTCTTCTATTTCTCCAAACTTCCAATATAATTTTTATGAATGCAACATTGCTAATCACTGTATATAAAACTATATATTAAACCTCAAAGACATAATTGGTCATAATGAATTTAATATATTTAAGGCTTCACTGTAGGCTACGTACTGTGCCTGTATCCAACTGAAAAGGACACAAGGGAGGATCAATGTGAGGATAGACCCAGGTGGTCTCAGCTAATCAGCATCACTGGGAGTTTTCTCAGCATTGCTGACTGGCTATGACCAGCTGGGAAACCCCTCCCATTGCTCCTCCCTCATGTCCTCTTCAGTGGGATGCACAGTAGCCTCTGGTCACAAGGGCAATTTAATGACTGTAGTAATCCACACATGTTATATAAAGAAATTTTGATTTCCATCTTATTCTATTTATTCATGTCCCAAAACACCAAACTGATCCAACATAAAGGTCAATTTTTATAATCATTGGCAGCTCATACATAGAAAATTACTCAGTAGGGGGCGACAGTGAGCACAAAAGAAAGTGTACAAAGAATAAGACACTTGCATGATGGGAGGGAAATTAAGACTAAAACAAAATAACGTCTGGAATTGCGCCAATTGCATAGACCATGAAGTGCGGCTCATACAGGGCCATGTGTCTGGTATCACCGTATGGGTACGATGCAAATTACCACAATCTGATAAACTGGAAGAGCTACACTGGAATAACTGGGATTACAACTCTCAGATCAGCTGTTGCCACTTATGTTCTGCAGTTTGCGGTCTATATGCCATTCGTTAATTAAATACATATTACCAGGATATTTATGTAGTAAATATAAAGCAGAACAGATGGTGCGATGCAGCAGGACTTTCTCATGTCTGCTCTGTGAGACCTATGAGACTTTATATGTCATGTAGGCATCATGTATTAACTAGAGGCTTTCATTGTAGGCACGCATGGAGCAGGCTGGGCATGTTCTTGTATAATGATAAGCTGGGTGGGGGGGGGGGCTAGATTATATGTACATTATGTACAGAATATATATATGTATATATATATATATATACATACACATATAAAATATATATTATACATAGAGAGAGGGATTCATTGTCGCCCCCTACTGAGTGATCTGCATGTATGAACTGCCAAGTGGAGCGGGGGAAGGGAAGTGACAACTGCTCTGTACATAATATTAGGTAGAGAGTTGTCATATCCATATAAAAATCTAAAAATATGTCTGCGGAAAACATGGCTACATTAAAATGTACACCCATATACAGCCCGGTGAAATACAGTTCTTCGCCATAAACCACTAGGAGATGTGATGTAGCTGCTCAACAGCATAGGGATTGTCCAATATTATGCAAATCAAGATTATTTGATGTATAATAAAAAGTTCTTAAACTTTCTATTTTCATCGTTTTCTCTGGCTGTCACAGAATGAAAACATTCATTGTTCATCCGGTGCTTGTTCTACTTGCACAGCTGATGGTTTTGTAACAGTGCATTGTAGGAAATCCAACGAATGACTCCAGTTCACTCACAGCAAGCAGAGATCTTGCAAATAATGAGGCATTTAAACACAAAGTATATTAGAAATCTGCAGGACTTTTTATTATACAATGATGAAGCTTGATTTACATACGACTGGAAACCTTTTTAAGCAGCACATGATATGGTGAAGATCTAGCCTTATAATGATGCAACCTGAGACAGCTGCCTGGGGTATCAAACATTGTAAAGATGGAGTAATGTAAAAAAATAAATGTCTGCTTTATAATGTTCCCTCAGCTGATATATAAATAGTTGTGTGTACGACGTGACATTTTAGTGCTACCTCAGCAGGAGAGCGGTCATGGCTCATTCCCCTGTTCATAAATATTCAACCTGAGTACGCTGAGCTTTTTCCCCCTTCACACCCTGCTGCAATGTATCTGAAGACTCCGCCCTCTTATCCATACATGAATAAGGGGGTGGAGTCTCCCGAAACATAATGTAAAATATGTTGCACATGTTTGCATACACTGGATATTAGTAACACCCGCATAGGTAGGTAACATGACTATCACCCGCATAGGTAGGTATACATGAATAACACAAGCATAGGTAAGTATACAGAAATAACACCCGCATAGGTAGGTATACATAAATAATACCCGCATAGGTAGGTAACGTGAATATCACCCACATAGGTAGGTAACATGAATATCACCCACATAGGTAGGTAACGTGAATATAACCCGCATAGGTAGGTAACATGAATATCACCCGCAGAGGTAGGTATACATGAATATCACCCGCATAGGTGGGTAACATGAATATCACCCATATAGGTAGGCAACATGAATATCCCCCAGATAGGTAGGTAACATGAATATCACCCACATAGGTAAGTAACATGAATATCACCCACATAGGTAGGTAACATGAATACCACCCACATAGGTAGGTAACATGAATATCACCCGCATGGGTAGGTAACATGAATATCACCTGCATAGATAGGTATGCATGAATAACACCCGCATAGGTAGGTATACATGAATATCACCCGCACAGGTAGGTATACATGAATTTCACTCGCATAGGTAGGTAACATGAATATCACCCGCATAGGTAGGTAACATGAATATCACCCACATAGGTAGGTAACATGAATATCACTCACATAGGTAGGTAACATGAATATCACCCGCATAGGTAGGTAACATGAATATCACCAACATAGGTAGGTAACATGAATATCACCCACATAGGTAGGTAACATGAATATCACCCGCATGGGTAGGTAACATGAATATCACCTGCATAGGAAAGTATACATGAATGACACCAACATAGGTAGGTATACATGAATTTCACTCGCATAGGTAGGTAACATGAATATCACCTGCATAGGTAGGTAACATGAATATCACCCACATAGGTAGGTAACATGAATATCACCCGCATACATAGGTATGCATGAATATCACCCGCATAGGTAGGTAACATGAATATCACCCACATAGGTAGGTAACATGTATATGACCCGCATACATAGGTATGCATGAATAGCACCCACATAGGTAGGTAACATGAATATCACCCGCATAGGAAAGTATACATGAATAACACCCGCATAGGTAGGTATACATAAATAATACCCGCATAGGTAGGTAACGTGAATATCACCCACATAGGTAGGTAACATGAATATCACCCACATAGGTAGGTAACGTGAATATAACCCGCATAGGTAGGTAACATGAATATCACCCGCAGAGGTAGGTATACATGTATATCACCCGCATAGGTAAGTATACATGAATATCACCCGCATAGGTGGGTAACATGAATATCACCCATATAGGTAGGCAACATGAATATCCCCCAGATAGGTAGGTAACATGAATATCACCCACATAGGTAAGTAACATGAATATCACCCACATAGGTAGGTAACATGAATACCACCCACATAGGTAGGTAACATGAATATCACCCGCATGGGTAGGTAACATGAATATCACCTGCATAGATAGGTATGCATGAATAACACCCGCATAGGTAGGTATACATGAATATCACCCGCACAGGTAGGTATACATGAATTTCACTCGCATAGGTAGGTAACATGAATATCACCCGCATAGGTAGGTAACATGAATATCACCCACATAGGTAGGTAACATGAATATCACTCACATAGGTAGGTAACATGAATATCACCCGCATAGGTAGGTAACATGAATATCACCAACATAGGTAGGTAACATGAATATCACCCACATAGGTAGGTAATATGAATATCACCCGCATGGGTAGGTAACATGAATATCACCTGCATAGGAAAGTATACATGAATGACACCAACATAGGTAGGTATACATGAATTTCACTCGCATAGGTAGGTAACATGAATATCACCTGCATAGGTAGGTAACATGAATATCACCCACATAGGTAGGTAACATGAATATCACCCGCATACATAGGTATGCATGAATATCACCCGCATAGGTAGGTAACATGAATATCACCCACATAGGTAGGTAACATGTATATGACCCGCATACATAGGTATGCATGAATAGCACCCACATAGGTAGGTAACATGAATATCACCCGCATAGGAAAGTATACATGAATAACACCCGCATAGGTAGGTATACATAAATAATACCCGCATAGGTAGGTAACGTGAATATCACCCACATAGGTAGGTAACATGAATATCACCCACATAGGTAGGTAACGTGAATATAACCCGCATAGGTAGGTAACATGAATATCACCCGCAGAGGTAGGTATACATGTATATCACCCGCATAGGTAAGTATACATGAATATCACCCGCATAGGTGGGTAACATGAATATCACCCATATAGGTAGGCAACATGAATATCCCCCAGATAGGTAGGTAACATGAATATCACCCACATAGGTAAGTAACATGAATATCACCCACATAGGTAGGTAACATGAATACCACCCACATAGGTAGGTAACATGAATATCACCCGCATGGGTAGGTAACATGAATATCACCTGCATAGATAGGTATGCATGAATAACACCCGCATAGGTAGGTATACATGAATATCACCCGCATAGGTAGGTAACATGAATATCACCCGCATAGGTAGGTAACATGAATATCACCCACATAGGTAGGTAACATGAATATCACTCACATAGGTAGGTAACATGAATATCACCCGCATAGGTAGGTAACATGAATATCACCCACATAGGTAGGTAACATGAATATCACCAACATAGGTAGGTAACATGAATATCACCCACATAGGTAGGTAACATGAATATCACCCGCATGGGTAGGTAACATGAATATCACCCACATAGGTAGGTAACATGAATAGCACCCACATAGGTAGGTAACATGAATATCACCTGCATAGGAAAGTATACATGAATAACACCCACATAGGTAGGTATACATGAATTTCACTCGCATAGGTAGGTAACATGAATATCACCTGCATAGGTAGGTATACATGAATTTCACTCGCATAGGTAGGTATTCATGAATATCACCCGCATAGGTAGGTAACATGAATATCACCCACATAGGTAGGTATACATGATTAAATTCTAGCTTTGATTATAATGAATTCAGTGCCTATTGTTGCCCACACATCCGTCTATGGATCGATATCTCACGGACATGTTTTAGATTCACTTGCAATCAACAAAAAGATTTTTTCTGCTAAAGAAAGTTCAATCAAGTTTATAACATCCCAGAAGCCTGTGATTATTTTACAAGCCGTTTCCATATGAGACATAATAACGTGGTAATAACGTGGTTTACTCTTTATAGAGGTTTTCTATCATAGTCAGGAGCAGTGAAAACTCTGTAGTCATCGGAAATGCCTTTACTAGCTAAAATATTGGTTTCTTTTTGGTGGCAATTTCAGTGGCGCCTGGGGTCGTAGAGTCACTTTCCACCATTTAACACTATTTTGTTTTTGTGGCAGCACAGACCTGATGTGGCAGCCTGTGGAGATCCTGGTTGCAGATGTTACAGTAAAACCACAGATGCCCGCCTCCCCCGCCAGCTACGCTTCTGTGCCATGTACAGTATCTCATACTGATACCCCTTCTTGTACCATATACCATATAGTGACCAAATAATATAATAACTCCGTGCCTGAGTAACACTGCCTAATGCAGGATCGGTTGTGCATGCTCCAGCTGCAGTGGCGCCCCCTTCAGTAAAGACAGGCGATGCTATGCACAATCCTAAAAACTGCCCTGTGTCATGGATTTCCAGCCTGAAGATCATATATAAATACTGTATAGATAAATATATATTCTGTATATTCTGCCGTATTTTATCTTGTTCTATCATTAATATAAACTATTCCTGGGATTCAATTACCGGCCATATCTTGAGGTTTTTCTTCCGTCGTGGACGGGAGCCACTAATGTATTCCTTGCCCTCAGTAATTTCTTCAAGAGGCCCAGATTACAATTAGTTCTCTCCAGAAAGACGAGTGATTACGCCGTCAGCCTGAAGATTATAAATGATAATATAATGGCCCGCATTAGAAAATCTAGAACTGACATTATAACATTTGTTTCCTCCGCTATCATCTCCTCACATTTGTCCTAATTCACGCAGCGTGGTCTGCAGGTTGAGCTTTTACCAGAAAACGTGGTAATCCCATTTTTACTTGGGATTATGTTCTGAAGCAAAGTACAGTAAAATCACTTTAATCCGGTGCCTATGAGACCTGATTAACAGATATTATGGATTATCAGTTGGTTGTAAAAAAACATCATGAAATTCACTTGTAAGGGTGAAGGTCAGGGGCCTAACTAGGAAAGACTGGGCCCCATAGCAAACTTTTGACTGGGCCCCCCTCCCCTGGGTGCCACTCAAAGACCTTCCTTGTAGATAGTGCCCCCCTGTAGATTGTGCCATACAACCCCCCCTGTACATTGTGCCATACAGCCCCCCAGTAAATTGTACTATACACCCCCCTGTACAGTGCCACACAGCCCCCTATAGATTGTGCCATACCAGCCCCCACCTCCCCCTTGTAGACAGTGCCATACAGCCCCCCACCTCCCCCTTGTAGACAGTGCCATACAGCCCCCCACCTCCCCCTTGTGGACCGTGCAATACAGCCCCCACCTTACCCTTGTTGACCGTGCCATAGCACCCCCCACTTCCCCCTTGTAGACAGTGCCATGCAGCTCCCCACCTCCCCCTTGTAGACCGTGCCATACAGCCCCCCATATCCATCTTGTAGACCATGCCATACAGTCCCCCACCTCACCCTTGTAAACAGTGCCATACAGCCCCGCACCTCACCCTTGTAGACAGTGCCATACAGCCCCCCATCTCACCCTTGTAGACGTGCCATACAGCCCCCCACCTCACCCTTGTGGACAGTGCCATACAGCCCCCAATATCCGCCTTGTAGACCGTGCCATACAGCCCCCCACCTTACCCTTGTAGACCGTGCCATACAGCCCCCCACCTCACCCTTGTAGACAGTGCCATACAGCCCCCCACCTCACCCTTGTAGACAGTGCCATACAGCCCCCCACCTCACCCTTGTAGACCGTGCCATACAGCCCCCCACCTCACCCTTGTGGACAGTGCCATACAGCCCCCCACCTCCCCCTTGTAGACAGTGCCCCAAAAACAAGTAAAACTAAAAAATTGTACTCATAAAAATTGTGCTCCCATCTATGAACTTAGATGTGATCGGTAACAGCTCAATCCCGCAGCTGTATCTCAAAAAGTAGAAATCATTCTTAATAAAAAGTTTTTAGAAAGTTGCACCAAACACACTGATACACATTCTTATTATAAAAAACAACAGCAATGTTTTCAAAGGTGTGCATAGTCTTTAATTTGCTAAAATCGGACAACTTGCAGAATCTGACAAAATTGGGTTTCTTGCAGCAACCACAAGAGGGAGCTCTCTGCAGACATATATTTATAGTTTTAATGGGAGCAATATAAATCCAAGGCTCCCTCTAGTGGCGGCTGCCGGAGGCATTTCTCTGACACTTTCCTACTCGGCTGAGAGTTCGGTAATCCTATAATCCTAACCTACTTTGGACAATCCAGAAGAATAGGTAAATTTGAGATATATTTAGATTATATATATATATATATAGAGAGAGAGAGAGAGAGAGAGATTTCGAATTGTAACACCTTAATAATGTGGCTAAATAAAAATTTGGATTCTTTCTATTCTAGTATATA
This sequence comes from Rhinoderma darwinii, assembly GCF_050947455.1. NCBI lineage: Eukaryota > Metazoa > Chordata > Amphibia > Anura > Rhinodermatidae > Rhinoderma > Rhinoderma darwinii. Next base: position 20,608,329 of record NC_134696.1, read on the forward strand.
AGATACTGTTTCATTGTGCTGTTGCTAGGCAACGTAACCCCTGCGGCAGCTATAGAGACCACCTCCTCACACCTCCATCGCCCCCTCTGTCATATGATCTGGAGTTACAACACTTTATTTTAACTAGTAAGGACCCTTGTTAGGTCTCAGGCACTTGACACATTACATTGCGTTAAACTTATTATTATTATTCGTCATTGGTGCAGAGTGATCTTTACTTTTATGTATTGTTTTACAATGACTCCCATGATGCACCACTGCCGCTACACATTATAATGTTCTGTAATAATGGTTACCACTGTGTCTGATGATGATGATGATGATGATGATGATGATGATGATGAATAGATCTGCCCATAGTCACCGCTGAAGACTTCCTCGGGGAGTTAATGTCCCGTAATATTGCTCAGTCTATTTTTAGCTTCAGGTGTAAAACGATCTATAAATAGAGAAGCGTAATCTATAGTAACGCTCAACGTCTGGACCTTATAATAGTTCAGCAGCGTTATAAGAAGAGCGTCTCATATCAGTCTCTTATATGGAGGTTAATGTAATGGTTCTGGAGATATAAGGGATAAAGTAGTGATCATCGCTGTAGGAATCTTCATGGACATCCAGTTAAAAAATATTAAAGCCTCTGACCAGCCTGATAATGGCTGATAACAGAGAACAATAGACCGGAGACTAGGTAGACGTTAGCTATAGTGTCCCTTTATGAAAGAATGTGTTGCACTGAAAACAAATGGAAGGCAACTTTATTCTTATTTTGTGTTTCTTGATGCTTCTTCACATTGTCGTTCTTGGTTGTATCAATTGTGTCTACGTTTATGACCCTCGTGATTTGTGATAGCCCTAAATTATACCTAGAAGTGCCGACACACATGTACGGATCCCCACATTAGGACACACTAGTGCCTTCGCCGCAATGTCATTTTGGAGTAGATGTTTACAGTATGCAGCAGAGCCGGCCAAATCTGTGCATTACAATATCTACGTAGTATTCATATAATATATAGCAGTTCTCATATAATATGATGCAATGATTATGCAATATACAGATGTGTCATTCTATACAACATAAATAAACAAAATACTAGTCAAAATGATGTTTGTAAATATTCAATATACAGAAGTATAACCAGTGCAATGTACAATAGTACCCATATAATATTCAACAATGCCCATGCAGAACACAGTGGCTATACGGTTTACAGGAGTTCCTATTCAATACATGGTGGTAGTTCCCGTACACTATTTATCAGTTGCCATATAACACACAATAGTGCTCAAACAGTATACAGCAGTTACCATACAATATTCACTGGTGCCCATACAACATAAAGAGGTACCCCTTCAATATTAAGCTTTGCCCATGCAATATAGAGAAGTGCCCATGCAGTATACAGAAGTACCAATACAATATAAAGAGGCTCCCTTACAATATTCAGCAGTGCCCATACAATATTTAGCAGTGGCCATACAATATTTAGCAGTGGCCATACAATATAGGGATAAACCCATACAATATTCAGCAGTTTCAATACAATATTCAGCAGTTTCAATACAATATTCAGCAGTGCCCATACAATATAAAGATGTAACCCTACAAAATTCAGCAGTGTCCATAAAATATTCAGCAGTTTCTATACAATATACAGCAGTGCACATACAATATAGAGAAGTGTCCATACAATATTTAGCAGTGCTCATAAAATATACAGACGTACCCATACAATATTTAGCAGTGCTCATAAAATATACAGACGTACCCATACAATATTAAGCAGTGCCCATACAATATACAGAAGTATCCATACAATATTAAGCAGTGCCCATACAATATACAGAAGTATCCATACAATATTAAGCAGTGCCCATACAATATACAGAAGTATCCATACAATATTAAGCAGTGTCGATGCAATATACAGAAGTATCCATACAATATTAAGCAGTGCCCATACAAAACAAAGAAGCACCCCTACAATATTCAGCAGTGCCCATACAAAATAAAGAAGCACCCCTACAATATTCAGCAGTGCCCATACAAAATAAAGAAGCACCCCTACAATATTCAGCAGTGCCCATAAAATATAAAGAGCTATCCCTACAATATTCAGCAGTGTCGATGCAATATACAGAAGTATCCATACAATATTAAGCAGTGCCCATACAAAATAAAGAAGCACCCCTACAATATTCAGCAGTGTCGATGCAATATACAGAAGTATCCATACAATATTAAGCAGTGCCCATACAAAATAAAGAAGCACCCCTACAATATTCAGCAGTGCCCATACAAAATAAAGAAGCACCCCTACAATATTCAGCAGTGCCCATACAAAATAAAGAAGCACCCCTACAATATTCAGCAGTGCCCATATAATATAAAGATGTAACCCTACAATATTCAGCAGTGTCCAAACAATATAGAGCAGTCCCATACAATACGCAGCAGTGCCCATAAAATACACAAAAGTACCCATACAATATAAAGAAGTACCTACACAATATTCAGCAGAGCACATACAATATATAGAGCATGTCCATACAATATTCAGCAGTTCCCATACAATATTCAGCAGTTCCCATACAATATATAGAGCATGTCCATACAATATTCAGCAGTTCCCATACAATATATAGAGCATGTCCATACAATATTCAGCAGTTCCCATACAATATATAGAGCATGTCCATACAATATTCAGCAGTTCCCATACAATATATAGAGCATGTCCATACAATATTCAGCAGTTCCCATACAATATTCAGCAGTTTCTATACAATATACAGAGGAACACTTTCTATACAATATACAGCAGTGCCCATACAATATAGAGAAGTGTCCATACAATATTCAGCAGTGAGCATACAATATACAGAAGTACCCATACATTGGTTGCTGGGATAAAACTTCCTGGGTGTGAATGAAGGAGGCAGTGTGGGAGCGCAGAACAGGTAAGTACTGTATGGGCATTGCTGGATATTGTATGTATGGGTACTTCTGTATATTGTATGGGCACTGTATTCGGCAATGCCCATACAATATACAGAAGTACCCCTAAAACATTCAGCATTGCCCATACAATATACAGTAGTATCGCTACAATATTCAGCAGTGCCCGTACAATACTTATCTATTCTGTGCTCCCGCTTTGCCTCCTCCCAGGAAGTTATATCCCAGCAACCAAGTGGTCCACGTTAGATCCCTCCAGAAAGGACAGACTAGACATGTGTGATATTAGAACTGATGCAGGTAAGAACAATGGTGTTGACCATGCAACCAATCAGATCTCAGACTTCATTTTCCAACTCCACATTATAAATCGTACCTAAGGCCGCCATTACTGTCCTGAACTAGATCTTATAGGTGACCCCCTTTGCTTTATGTACTCTGTATTATGTCTTCAGTTATTATGTAATGTTGTTCCCGGACGCATCACTTTACACTTGGTGGCAGTAAATTGTCTTGAGTTGTCACACTGTCGCCTTCTCCTCTAATTTACTGATATTATGTGTCATTTTGTCGAAAAGAGAAAGTACAAATAGTATGAGTGTATTTCGCAGCCAGCTTGATGGCGACTGAAGCCAGACGTATTAATCCATAACAGGATGTTCTGCACGGACTCAGAGAACTTGTCCCAGTCGCCGCAGCTTTAATTTTTTCTGTTAATTACTGCATTTCTCTAAGTGGCAACATTGTCAAGTGCTCAATCTGAATGCGGCTATTGCCGAGTGATTAATGGAGGCGCTTATCTTTCCGGTGACTACTTTGTGGGCTTGTGTTTTTGATCTTAGCGACCTCATATTTCCTGAAAAAGCTAATGTATTACTATAATACATGTTGTGGTTATTGTGATGCTGAAGATACAGGCGTCTAAAATTCTTCTCTAAATCAAATAAAGGCGTAAAATATTTTTTCTCGTTCAAAATATAGGACAGTATAGGCCATGTTGTACGTAGAAACCAATCACAGGGCAGCTGTCATGTTCCCAGAGAAGTGTAAGAAATGAAAACTGAGCTCTGATTGGTTTCTATAGGGCTAGTTTTTCCATTATATAGTTTTGTTAAATGAGATCCAAATCCCCAGTCATCTTTCTTTGGAAGAATTTCCCAAAGCTGATCACATGATATACAGCTTCTAGAACCTCCAGTGATCAGCTGTAATCTGCGAGGGAACCTGGTACCAAGTGTTTAAATTCCCTGCAGCGCCACCACAGGGGAAATGAAGCATTACATAGTTTCCATTGAAATCAGTGGGCTGTCTGTGTGATGCATGGCCATGCCGGGTCCTCCAGAGTTGTAGACACTCTTTGTAGCTGCTCTGGCTAATAGATGAGAGTCCTTATCTCAGACAGAGCAATAGGATCGGACTGATTGAAATCCAACTGTCTCTCTTTTGGGAGATGTCTGAGGATGGTTTGACTTAGATTTTGGGAAGGGCCCAAAAAAATCTGTGGATGGACAGGTCAAATGGGTTGTCTAGTTTAGAAAACCCATTTTCATATACTCTATTAGGAAATTCTGGAAGTGAGTTCCATCTATCTATGGGCCATCGTAGAGAGCAGTTGCAAAGAGCGTCTCTTGCTCTGGAGGACCTGTCCTGTCCTGCATTACACAGACAACCCATAGATATGAATGGACACTGTGTAATGCTTTATTTTTCCTGTGGTGGCGCTGCAGGGAAATTGAACACTTACTGCCAGATTTCCTCACAGATTACAGCTGATCACTGGGGGGGTCTCAGCAGGGGGGACATTTGTGATCAGTTTATTTTCAAGGGAACCTTCTAACAAGTATGGATTGTCTAAAGCAGAGCACCCCTTTAAGATGGAGAAATTAGATTTTAAGCCCCAGCGTAGACAAAAACCCTACATTTGTGTATTTTCTGTAGAATACATCAGCTCCCTACACAGATAAAAAGTTATTATGTGAACTTTTCAGCACTTTTTTTTTCATGAAGAAACATCCTACCGACTGACAAAAACATAATAAATCCATTATTTCTCAAGGTGATGTATTGAGCGTGTTAAAATCCATTATTCAGAATCCTGTTCTCATATAGGGAGATAGACATTCCATCTTTTTCTCATTTGGAGCTGCATGTGGGCTGTATAAATTCTTAATCAGAATCACATTATATGAAGCGACCCGGATAGCGTTAGTTCCACTTTAAGCGCCGCTATTATTAGAAAAGAAAGTACTGAATCATTTATTCCTCACTTCAGATAAAACACATCCAGACATTTTCAAGGAAATGTTTTTGAAAATATAAAATCCTTCCTTCAGACTCTGTTTGAGCCCTACGATTCGTGTATATACGCTCCCCCAGCGTAAACGCCAAACGTATCCATAGGGCTCCATTTACCCGACGGATCAAAAGAGTGTCCTTTGTCCTTTTGGCCTCCGCCGGGTTGGTATATGTTGGTATACCTTTTTGCTGTGTAGTTGTTGTCTTAGCTTTTCTATGCAGAGGCATCCCGCAAAAAAAACATATACCACGCGGTATACAATTTTTTTAACATGGGAACTATTGGGCGATACATGCCGCTGTATGTTTCTTACTCATATCTCAGAGTCTTCTCTGCGTCGGGCAATCCTCCCAAAGTATGCGCCTGGGGCAAGGCTCAGACGTGATGTGAACAGCGCCTTCAGCTGTCCAGTCATAAGGAATTGATGGCCTATCCTCAGGATATGGCCAGGATAGGCCATCAACATCTGATCGGTGGGGGTCCGACTCTCGGCACTGTTTTGAAGCGGCTGCGGCGCTTCTCCTTCATTACTGTCGCTGCTCGTACTGTGAATTGCCGGCACATTTGTAGCAGCGGTTCACAGTATTACAACCCTCTCCCATTCACTTGATGGCTGTAATACTGTGGACCGCCGCCTCAAGTGTGTCGGCGATTCACTGTACGAGCTGGTAAGGAATGAAGGGGAAGCAGCGCTCATACGAGCGTTACGACCCCTTCAAAACAGCCAATCGGCGGGCCCCTACCGATCAGATAATGATGGCCTATTTTGAGGATAGGCCATCAATATCTTACGACTGGACAACCCCTTTAAGCTTGCTTGTGGCTCCTCGTTCTTATGAAACGGTGATGTACGATGTGATGATATATTTATAATTCTAAATAATTACAGTCGTGTTAATTAATGCTTTTATGATGATAAATTATTTTTTAGTCATTTATTTTCGTATTTTATGTGTCACTGTAGCCGGCTGAGGTTTAGCCTGTGAATTAAAGGGACCCTAAACCTAAAAATATTTCATCAAGCTTTTGTTCCCTGTTATCAGCCCTTAGAGGGTAGAGAGGGGCTGACTGTAGCATCCATATTACCTCCATAGCTGAGCAGTTCATCGTTTATCTCTTTTTTTTTATAAGATGAAACCTTTAAAGGGTAGATGTCACTAAAGACATTGATAGGATATCACTAGGACTCCTTGCTCCCTCGCCGGTCTTTGTGTCCACTGCTACAGCAATGACGTCAGTGAGGTCAACACATCTTATAGGAACTCTTCCAGACTGACCAGGCATGTCATCTCTATGGAAAGAGGAAGATAAGTGGCTGTCTGATACCATTGGCGCCGCTTATCTCTACAAAAAGCTCAGACTGGTTGAAATTATTAATAAGCACAGAATTTTGAACCTATTTAGATTAAAAAACAAAACCAAATGGCGTTGTAGGGCGGAAATTTACTTTAAAGGGGCTTTTAGGTACAAGTGATCTCGCCATTGTAAAAAATGTTTTATTTCGGGGCGATGTGGGTCACCTGCTGTTGCCTTTCTTTCAGAACAGATCTGTTTGCCCAGAAAATGAATCCTGACTGCCTGACTGCACTGCTTCATCTCTCCGCAAATCCATCTCATATCCCAAGTCACTAAAAAAAAACCTTTCCTCTGTTCCCTATAGAGAACATTGTGCAACAAGCGGCAACATAAACATGAACTGCGGCCAGTCCTCATCACACATCACGTCTGCCGGCTTCTGCAATCTACAGCGTTCTGTATATTTTGCATTAACCCCTTGTGGCAAGGTTTTTTCCTCTAAAAGTCAACATAGAATTTCGTTTGCGTACTATTCCCTATTTGGCCCAACTTAAAACCATGGAATCACATTTTCCATGGCCGGTCTAATTGGACGCATGCCTGACATAAGGAGACGTTGTCTACAGATGGATTTGATAAACTTGCATTTTTATCATAACTATTGGCCGTTCAGTAAATTGTATGTGGATACTGCACTTTATCCATTTATGGAACGCATCCTATAAACTTCATGTTGCTTGTGTTTTCGATTGCAAAAATGTAAGCCCCCTTTTATCTGGCACGCAGAATGCTGTGGATCTATTCCATGCATACGCCCTAAGATAACTGCGTACAATACCCATTATCCAACGCAGCTATTATGTTTGAATGCCTATTTTGTGATCTGTAAATCCCAAATTCGAGAAGCCTTATAACCATATGTGCATGCTAACATTTTTAATTGATAGCGTCCACTAGGGGTAAACACAGGAGAGGGAACCCTATAGCAAAAATCAAAAACGTCCCCCTTCATGGTGCTAGTACATGCCACCATCCTTACTATGACGAAATACTAGTATCCGGTAACTATTCACCCCCTCCCTTGTAGCATGACCCCTTTGACGGGTCCCTTTGCAATGGCTGTGCAAAAGGATGGACTTACTCGAGCTGAGGCCAATGTCTTCACTCCCCCTATAGGAGCAACAGGGAATATATGTATGATAGTAACTAGAAAACTAGTAGGAAAACTGCTTTATGGCCATCTAAAATTACTTACAAGCCATACAACAACCCCCCCCCCCCCCCACCCCTTGGCTAGTCACACAGAGAGGAGGAGTGATGGTCTTCTTTGTGTAATGGAGCCCCCCATTGCCCGGGATTCTTCAACCCAAGGATCTATAGTAACTCATGGTCATTGGACTCCTCACCTGAACCCGACATGAAAAAGATCAATAGGTTGGTAGTCCTTTCCCAATTCTGTGGCCATGGAAAATGGCTGTTCTTAGTTAGTCAAGTGAGGAAAACCCGCAGGCGAACTAGTTATGGACCACTGCAGAATCCTATTGATCAACAATAGTTGCCACATTCATCCAGTATCCCAGTGGGGGATATAAAGCGGGTGCAGAGGTAGCAGTCCCCTAAAGGTCCCTCTGTCACGTAAGAAGGTACTAATATTATAAAAGGCACATGATAGGTGGGGAACCGGTTAAAGATTTTGCATTAAAGGGAATCTGTCGCCTCTCCTGACATGTCTATTTTAGATAATACTTGTATTCCCCATGAAATAACAATTCTGGAACATCTTTTCTTAAAACTGTGCGATGTGTTGTTCCTCTGTTATTCCCCCTTTAAATTTATGAATAAATTGACAACTGGGTGTTACCATTCCTCTTGTCAAAGGGGCGTGTCCCTACACAGTCTCACCCTGTCAGCACTGATTGGACAATGTCACTCTGTGAAGGGACACACCCCCAACTGGTAACACTCCGTTGTCAATTTATTCATACAGTTTTAGGAGGAATAACAGAGGAACGTCACAAAGTAGACATTTAAGAAAAGAAACTTCAGAATTGTTATTTCATGGAAAATACAATTATTTACTAAAACAGACGTGTCAAGGGAAGTGATAGGTCCTCTTTAAGGCCTAGGAGCTTACACCTTTGCTGTATCCTATGCATTCTTGGGGTAACGCAACATTTTTTTTGACATACCCATATTGGCATGCCCTAAATCTAAGCTGTATTTTACATATGGAAAGGTTGGGGTACAGGGGGATATTTGGGGCTTCGGCTCAGATTTTATATTGGCTTCCACTGGTTCTCCGAGATGAATCATGGTGAAATATTTGATAGGCTCTTCCGAAAAACCAGATAGAGATACAGGCTACTTAGAAATCAAGTGTATTTTTTCCATTTAAGCAAAGTATTTAAAAGATTTTGCATGAAGTGTAGATTAGTGTGATGGCAGAATGTGATTATTAAGATGTAAAGGTCACTTGACAGAAGTATCACAGCGCTCGGGTTATTTTTGTCTGTTGCATTATGAAGCCCACACTTTGGTGAATCATCGTTTTATTACATTCTGTAAAGGTGTTCAGAACGATGTTCGAGACTTTAAGCTTTAACGCAAAATATCTCTGCGAAAAAAACATTTCAGATGCACAGTTACAGTTTGGATTGAAAAGCTAAAAAAAATGTGTCCAGCACTTATGATAAGAAATGGCACTTTCCTACAAGTAAAACTATCATTCCTGAGAGAGAACTCCATCCCTGAGGACAGCAGCTGCGATGTGCAGATAGGATGGAGCTGGAGGAATGGCTTTAGTTTGATAGATATGTGTTTTACATCACCTTCTTCCTTCCCGGTTTTAAAGCTTTGGTCAAAAACATTCTTCTACCTGTTCAGATCCACATTTTTTTACCCTGGAGTAGAATAGAAATATGTTTTTGTCCATATAGTAGTTCTGTATTATCTGTCACGAGTGGGCTGTATTATAGTAGTTATATTCTTGTATATAGGGGCAGTATTATAGTAGTTATATTCTTGTATATAGGGGCAGTATTATAGTAGTTATATTCTTGTATATAGTGGGCAGTATTATAGTAGTTATATTCTTGTATATAGTGGGCAGTATTATAGTAGTGATATTCTTGTATATAGGGGGAAGTATTATAGTAGTTATATTCTTGTATATAGGGTCAGTATTATAGTAGTTATATTCTTGTATATAGGGGGCAGTATTATAGTAGTTATATTCTTGTATATAGGAGCAGTATTATAGTAGTTATATTCTTGTATATAGGGGCAGTATTATAGTAGTTATATTCTTGTATATAGGAAGCAGTATTATAGTAGTTATATTCTTGTATATAGGGGGCAGTAGTATAGTAGTTATATTCTTGTATACAGGAGCAGTATTATAGTAGTTATATTCTTGTATATAGGGGCAGTATTATAGTAGTTATAGTCTTGTATATAGGAGGCAGTATTATAGTAGTTATATTCTTGTATATAGGGGCAGTATTATAGTAGTTATAGTCTTGTATATAGGAGGCAGTATTATAGTAGTTATATTCTTGTATATAGGGAGCAGTATTATAGTAGTTATATTCTTGTACATAGGAGCAGTATTATAGTACTTATATTCTTGTATATAGGGTGCAGTATTATAGTAGTTATATTCTTGTATATAGGGGGCAGTATTATAGTAGTTATATTCTTGTAAATAGGGGGGCTGTATTATAGTAGTTATATTCTTGTATATAGGGGGCAGTATTATAGTAGTTATATTCTTGTATATAGGAGGCAGTATTATAGCAGTTATATTCTTGTATATAGGGGCAGTATTATAGTAGTTATATTCCTGTACATAGGAGCAGTATTATAGTAGTAATATTCTTGTATATAGGAGCAGTATTATAGTGGTTATATTCTTGTATATAGGGAGCAGTATTATAGTAGTTATATTCTTGTACATAGGAGCAGTATTATAGTAGTAATATTCTTGTATATAGGGGCAGTATTATAATAGTTATATTCTTGTATATAAGGGCAGTATTATAGTAGTTATAGTCTTGTATATAGGAGCAGTATTATAGTAGTTATATTCTTGTATATAGGGGGCAGTATTATAGTAGTTATATTCTTGTAAATAGGGGGGCTGTATTATAGTAGTTATATTCTTGTATATAGGAGGCAGTATTATAGCAGTTATATTCTTGTATATAGCGGCAGTATTATAGTAGTTATATTCTTGTACATAGGGGGCAGTATTATAGTAGATATATTCTTGTATATAGGAGCAGTATTATAGTAGTTATATTCTTGTATATAGGAGCAGTATTATAGTAGTTATATTCTTGTATATAGGAGCAGTATTATAGTAGTTATATTCCTGTATATAGGGGGCAGTATTATAGTAGTTATATTCTTGTATATAGGAGCAGTATTATAGTAGTTATATTCCTGTATATAGGGGGCAGTATTATAGCAGTTCTATTCTTGTATATAGGAGGCCGTATTATAGTAGTTATATTTTTGTATATAGGGGCAGTATTATAGTAGTTATATTCTTGTATATAGGAGCAGTATTATAGTAGTTATATTCTTGTATATAGGAGCAGTATTATGGTAGTTATATTCTTGTATATAGGAGGCCGTATTATAGTAGTTATATTCTTGTATATAGGAGGCAGTATTATAGTAGTTATATTCTTGTATATTATATAGGGGCAGTATTAAAGTAGTTATATTCTTGTATATAGGAGGCCGTATTATAGTAGTTATATTCTTGTATATAGGGGCAGTATTATAGTAGTTATATTCTTGTATATAGGGGGCAGTATTATAGTAGTTATATTCTTGTATATAGGGGCAGTATTATAGTAGTTATATTCTTGTATATAGGGGCAGTATTATAGTAGTTATATTCTTGTATATAGGGGCAGTATTGTAGTAGTTATATTCTTGTATATAGGGGCAGTATTATAGTAGTTATATTCTTGTATATAGGGGGCCTTATTATAGTAGTTATGTTCTTGTATATAGGGGGCAGCATTATAGTAGTTATATTCTTGTATATAGGAGCAGTATTATAGTAGTTATATTCTTGTATATAGGGGCAGTATTATAGTAGTTATATTCTTGTATATAGGGGCAGTATTATAGTAGTTATATTCTTGTATATAGGAGCAGTATTATAGTAGTTATATTCTTGTATATAGGGGCAGTATTATAGTAGTTATATTCTTGTATATAGGAGCAGTATTATAGTAGTTATATTCTTGTATATAGGAGGCAGTATTATAGTAGTTATATTCTTGTATATAGGAGCAGTATTATAGTAGTTATATTCTTGTATATAGGAGGCAGTATTATAGTAGTTATATTCTTGTATATAGGAGGCAGTATTATAGTAGTTATATTCTTGTATATAGGAGGCAGTATTATAGTAGTTATATGTTTTCCATACTGGGCATTATTATACAATAATATAATAGGAGACCATAATGAGCAAATTAGGAAATACAGAATATGAAAATGTTTCTTTGTGACTATGTTCATGTAATGTACTATTTCCTAAATGTATTTCATTGCTGTTCTTTACCCAAGACATTTGTATTGTGAATTTTTTCAATAAAACGAGTTTAAAAAAAAGAAAATGTTTCTTTGTGCTTTTATATAAAAGCAGAGGTAGATGGAAGTATATTATTGACTCATAGCATTTATTATTGGAGGCATATTAGGGAATCATACAACACAGCTTTGTGCATGAAGCCTAGATTTAACTAATCTGGTGATTTTCATCAAAAGTTGATGATTTTCTAATTCAATGCCCAATTGGTCAGGTTAAAACCCAAGACTGTGATATAGCAATGATAACTGCACCACCGTATTATGTTAATGGACTCTCCACATTTTTATATCTTACAGGTTGCCCAGACAGAATGGATATATTGTCATTTTACTAGCCTAACAACTTGTACCAGAAGATGCATTTAACATTATTACTGGTCTCCATATCTGATCCTCTACTGTCTTCTCCTAATGGTGCCTTCACCCTCCACCATGAATGATGAGCAGAGACTGCACAACAACGCGGTAGCCTGGCTTATATGTTCAGGGATCTCACTATTAGCGAACGCCTGGGGGATTCTCAGTATAAGTGCCAAACAGAAGAAATGGAAGCCTTTGGAATTTTTAATCTGCACATTGGCCGGAACTCATATTCTTAATATGGCCATACCCATCACCATGTACTCGGTGGTCCAACTAAGAAAACAGCACTCGGACTATGAGTGGAATGAAGGGGTCTGCAAAGTGTTTGTCTCTACGTTCTACACCTTAAGCCTTGTCACCTGCTTTTCTGTCACCTCATTATCCTATCATCGTATGTGGATGGTACGCTGGCCAGTAAACTACAGGTAGGTCTCTGGAATCCCGAAAAAGACCTAAAATTCATGTTCTGAAGAAGAATCATCAGTTTTCATGCATGACGCATAAATGAGACTTAATAGTTGGGGACCATGTTACCGATTTTGCAGTGGGGTCCTGGAGCTTCAAGTTATGTCTATGATGGGGGAACCCTTTTCTCGTACACAGCGTAGGGTTCTGTGGGTGCCTGCAAGAACTAGACCCTCCAGTCTTGCTAGGATGAAGGGGTTAGTGGTTAACTCAGTCAGCACCCCTTCTCTGCCATGTGGCCACCCCTCCTCTATATAATTCTCCTCTTGCGCTGGCACTGTATAAAAAAGCCAATCGGGGCAACTTATTCATCGATTTACAACACTTTTTTGGTGTCGAAAAGTCTCATATTGTGGTGCACGCCATATTTATGCTAAAATTTGCGACTCTCAACGCATGAAAATTGACAAGATAAGTCGGTGGGTTTGGGGGAGATGGGGCTCGGCCACCATTAGTCCAATAGATTTACTATTATTTCTTTCGAAATTTGCGTAAATTATAGCACAAATTTACACCTGCTCATAATGAGCGTAGATTTCAATTTCTAACGCATTCGCCTCTCAATAAATTTGCCACATTTTACTCCAACGAATTCGGGATTAAGACTAGCGTATGAAACGCTAGTCTAAGTAAACCTACCCCAATAGCTTAAAAAATATGAAACTACATTGCTTATAATACGACGACTTTTTTGTTGCGAAGTGCATTTTAAAAAAGATGCATAAAAACACCTTAAGGGCTTGTTCACAGGCGGATTTTGCGTGGCGGGTCCTGCTGCAAATTCCGCCACGGAACTATTCCTGCCGACTATTCCTCCCTCCCATTGACATCAATGGGAGGATTGGCTGGAATCTGCCTGAAGATCGAGCAGGACGCTTCTTGTTCCCGCTAGCTGAAATAATCAGCTTGCGGGAAAAAGAAACATCCGCCTCCCATTGAAATAAATGGAAGACGGAATTTTGCGGCGGATTCCTCCATGTGAACAAACCCTTATGAAGAACAGATTAATTCCCTTTTGATGACGCTTCGATCTTATACCAATTTTTTACTGTGAGAGATAATGACCAAATAAACTCATACATCAATAGAGGACGGCCAGTGATGAATATTTATTGATCTGGACGTTGCGCTGTTGCTGTCATTATCGCACTTACGAGTAATCACAAGTGATAGGCGTCTTCCAAGTTTATGTTTATTATTGGAAAGACCATATTATATTCCTGCCTTATCCTCTGCTAATGTGGAAATTCGAGATTAGGATGCCAAAGGCAAAATTGGACACCCCACAGACATATACAATGTCTCTATCGATCGTTCCTAGAGGAATTATTAATGTTTTGTGGGTTTACAACAAATAGCATATTAATGGGTGTTACGGTCATTTTATTAATAGTTACTACCATAAATTCCCATTTGTAGTGGATTTCCATGTTTATGTATGAGCTCCGGTGACCTAGAAAGCTCATATTTCTTCTTTGACCTTCAGATCCACAATAAATTCATGGCTGGATGCCTGAATATATTTTCTCCTTGAAAGTACAGTGAAATATATCAGGCGTGTATAAGGTTGTAAAGGTTTTCATAATTCAATGTAAAAGAATAAGAGAACTGTAAAAGAATAAGATGCCCCCTACAGGTAGGTCAAGAACTATAGGACATATATATATATATATATATATATATATATATATATATACATATATATATATATATATATATATATATATATATATATATAAATATATATATATATATACATACATATAATATTTTCTTCCCTAGATGTATAGGCATCCACATCAGATATAGCTGAGCATTTGGGCATGCCCAGAGATACCCTAAGGCTGCAAAGCTGTTCGTGATCCATGGTCCATGGAAGTGGCGCAATAATCTGCTATGGGAGTGTAAGGCCAAAGCCCCACGTGGCGGAATTGCTCTGGAATTTCGCTGCGGACACTCCACAGCGTTAATCCGCAGCGGACCCGTTTCTCCATTGCCTTCCACTGCTTTTTAGTAGTGTTCGTTTAGACAATGCAGAAACTTCCGCTGCGGAGCATAGGCTGCGGTGCGGAATTTGGTGTCCGCAGCATACAATGGATGTTGCGGACGTGTGGCGGACTGGTTGCGGACTCATTGCGGAAGTTCTCCATTGACTTCAATGGAGATTCTAAATTCCGCAATGAAGTCCGCAGATGTCATGCACATGTTATGTGTGCTGTGGAGCGTATTGTTTTTTTAACATTTCTTCATTCTGGCTGGACCTATGTGTATTTCTAGGTCTACAGCCAGACTGAGGAAGTCAATGGGGCTCCCGTAAGTACAGGAGCGTTGCTAGGCAACGTCACTGTCCAGGGTGCTGAAAGAGTTAAGCGATCGGCAGTAACTGTTTCAGAACCCTGGACAGTGACTTCCGATCACAATATACCTGTAAAAAAAAAAGAATTTCATACTTACGAGAACTCCCTGCTTCTTCCTCCAGTCCGACCTCCTGGGATGACGATTCAGTCCAAGTGATGGCTGCAGCCAATCACAGGCTGCAGCGGTCACATGGACTGCCGCGTCATCCAGGGAGGTCGGGCTGGATGGCGAAAGAGGGACGCGTCACCAAGACAACGGCCGGTAAGTATGAAATTCTTTTACTTTCACTAAGGAAAGTGTTGTCCCTTCTCTCTATCCTGCACTGATACAGAGAAGGGAAGTACTTTCACCTCAATACGCAACGGCCAGTCCGCATCAATTTACTGCACATTTTGGGCAGATCCGCAACAGAATCTGCAACGCAGATTCTGTGCGGCATTGATGCGGACAGTTGCGAAAGAAATACGCCACGTGGGGCCATGCCCTAATAAAGAAAGTGGCATTCAAGTGAATTTATTTTCATCCAATGTTGTCAATGGAGCTAATTAGAGGAAGTTTGGAAAACCTTAGTATAGTGTGTAAATGCCCCAGGGAAGTGGATGAAGAAGGTGGGCAATAAAATTGTGCCCATTGATAGGAGAGCACTGATTGGGCAGTGTCAGACTTTGTAGGGAGACCCAATTGTCAACTTAGACATAAATTTGCAGGAGGAATAACAGAGGAACTGCACAGCGCAGAGTTTTAAGATACTGCAGAATTATGATTTTATGGGGAAAACAAGTATCTACTAAAACAGACATAATGTGAGCTGACATATTCTCTATAATACGTTTTCATAGTATAATTTAAAAAAAGTTCCGAAATTTTTTGTGAAACTAAAGCTCTGACAACTGTCCTATGACTGTAATGAGATCTATGTGTCTCCATGGTAACAGACTACAAACTCTGCATAGTCTGATTCTGCAGTCATACAGCTACTTTAGGATGGTCATAACTCTACCTTCAAACACCATTTTACCATTTAAATACAGATATAATCTACATATTAAGCTGACTCACTTTGTAAATAGATTGTATAATTTTATTTATCTTGTACTGATCCTGAATTATAGTCAGCTATATTAATTCAGAGCTGTATTCACAGTTCTGCTGGTTGTATCTGGAAATAGTAAACAAGCTTGATAACAGACACACCCTAACAGCTCCTCCAGCAGAATAGTGTCTGCAGTTTAACGTATAATACAGGCTGTAACTCAGGATCAGTACAGGATAAGTAATATAATGTATGTACACAGTGACTCCACCAGCAGAATAGTGAGTGCAGCTCTGGAGTATAATACAGGATGTAACTCAGGATCAGTACAGGATAAGTAATGTATGTACACAGTGACTCCACCAGCAGAATAGTGAGTGCAGCTCTGGAGTATAATACAGGCTGTAACTCAGGATCAGTACAGGATAAGTAATGTAATGAATGTACACAGTGACTCCACCAGCAGAATAGTGAGTGCAGCTCTGGAGTATAATACAGGATGTAACTCAGGATCAGTACAGGATAAGTAATATATGTACACAGTGACTCCACCAGCAGAATAGTAAGTGCAGCTCTGGAGTACAATACAGGATGTAACTTCGGATCAGTACAGGATAAGTAATATAATGTATGTACACAGTGACTCCACCAACAGAATAGTGAGTGCAGCTCTGGAGTATAATACAGCATGTAACTCAGGATCACTACAGGATAAGTAATATAATGTATGTACACAGTGACTCCACCAGAAGAATAGTGAGTGCAGCTCTGGAGTATAATACAGGATGTAACTTAGGATCAGTACAGGATAAGTAATGTCATGTATTTGCAAAGTGGCTCCCTTTCATTTTACCATTGTAGTGAAGAGACATATGTAGTGTTTAATGGTAATTTATGTTCATGTTTTGCCTTTATTATCCTTAGGTTAAGCAACACAAAGAAGCAAGCAGTGCACACAGTGATGGGAATATGGATGGTATCGTTCATTCTTTCCACATTACCCGCAGTTGGATGGCACAATCCCACTCAGAGGTTCTACGCCGGGGACTGCCGCTTTATTGTTACAGAAATTGGACTGGGCTTTGGACTATGTTTTCTCTTGTTGATCAGCGGCAGCGTGGTTGTAGGGGTGGTCTGCATTGGAATCTCCCTTTTTCAGACATTTTCTATACAAACTGGGCAGAATATTGACAAAAATAAATTCAATGTACCCACTATCGTGGTTGAGGACGCTCATGGGAAACGGAGGTCATCAATTGATGGTTCGGAGCCTATTAAAACTTCACTGCAGATAACTTATTTGATATCTGGGATTGTATTTATATACGACTTCCTAATGGGATTCCCTATATTGGTAAGTGCGATCTCATTCTTGGAAATCAAGGCATATATGGTCTGGCTGTATACGTTCTACCTATAATAGCCTGTACAGTCTGTATCTTGGGCTTCAACCCTTTCTCTAGAAGAATCCCAAAGTGCAGGCAAATATAGGACCACAGGGTTACCATAAAGGGTTCCTAGAGTCCCACATCCTAAAACGGGAGATCTTTCCCTACACACCTAGGCATATTTATCATTCAGGAATCTAGAAAAGCCCTATGTGCCCCTTTTGCTCTATGTGCCCCCTTTGAGAGCTACAATGGGGGCCAACATTTTAGAAACAGATACTCCTGAGAATTGGCCAAATGGAACTTTAAAGAACTTGACAGAAGTTTCCAACTGAGGGACGTCATCACCTTCTCCAGATACATGTGTTACTAGAAAGAGCCGAAGATGAAGACTGTCAAGGTCACTAATGGGCCCACAGGGGTTGCCACCAAGGGTTGGGAGGATACATCTACTGTGCTAGAAAGTGGACCTCTAGGAGCCCTGAATGATAACCTCTTTGGGTCCTATAATAATCTATATATTCTACATCTTCGGCTTGCGCTCGGATGTACTGGGATTATTGAATAGATAAAGAAAAAGCTGTGTACAGGATAAGTGTTTCTACTAAGGTGTCCCAGCTTTTCTCATAGCAGCCCAGTGTCCGACAAGTGGCTTAAACAAAGACGACACATGATTTGTATAATAATTCACCACATGATAAAATGAGCAATCACATTAAAATCAACATTACATTCACTGGGACTTGGACATAAAAGCTTTTCTGGCATTGATTGTACAAACTTCCACCCACGGGGAAAGAACAATGAATATATATTGCTGAATCCCTTCCAACATCCTATGAAATGGGCGACATGTTTAATTCATTCGCTTATTTTACACTCATTTTGTTTGATTGATAGAAAAAATATTTCTCAAAATGTCCAGTATAAAAGGACAAGATAGATAGATAGATAGATAGATAGATAGGTAGATGGATAGATAGATATGAGATAGATAGATAGATAGATAGATAGATAGATAGATAGATAGATAGATAGATAGATAGATAGATAGATAGACACCGATGTCACCTAAAACACTATATATAAATAAATATGCATTGCTGCCGAATCTACTTACAATAGTGAGGTTCTTAGTGCACATTCTGATTAAATTGTGTGAGCCCACCTGCCACGACAAGGCGACCACACTTATAAGGTGGGTCCCCACGCTGCACATACACATGTTCTGGGTCTAAGCCTGCAGAATATAATTGGGGAAGTAGATAGATAGATAGATAGATAGATAGATAGATAGATAGATAGATAGATAGATAGATAGATAGATAGATAGATAGATAGATAGATAGATAGATAGATAGATGTGGACTGTAACTAGCAGGCGCAGCCATGTTTGGGCCGTTTGCCCTTCTGTCAGTTCCAGGACACTCGACCTTATTAGTTGGAGACCTTCATCCCCAAACATGAACTAGTATGGAAGGGATATGGCATCTATAGGTGGGTGTGCAGCTTGTCCTCCTGTCTATGAGACGCATCCTCCAGAATAACTAGGGTCAGTAGGCGCTATGGTGCCAGCTATAAAACATGTTCTACCACACTTAAGATGCCCCTAATATTTTGTGCCAGGGATCAAGCCATAAATGTGCGCTTGTGGGGATCAAATGTTCTCATTATCGCTTAGAGGGAGATTTACCATAAATTGTAATTTCTCAGTAATGTGAGCAATCCTTCCCACCTGTAATGACGGGGGTGGGGAGACAGACAAGTGAGCCCTAATCTACCCACCACTCAGTCCCTGCCTACTTGCAACGACCCGCCCTAGGCGACGGGGTACAACTGGGGCGACGGTCCCTACGCTCAATAAGTGCACGACAGACAAACAGACAAGGGTACACAGAGCTAGGGGGAGAAAGGGGCAGTTGCCCACGGCAACACCGTGAGCAACAACAGAAGTGAACAAGCCGAGTCAAACCAGGAGAGTACGAGGTGCCAAACGCAGAGCAGAAGAGTAGTGAACAAGCCGAGTCAAACCAGGAGTGTACAAGGCACCAAACGCAGAGCAGGAGAGTAGTCAGCAAGCCGGGGTCAATATGAAGCAAGGACAATGGTACAAGAAGCTGCAGCAGTGCCAGGAAACCAAACGAGAAGAATCACAAGCAAAGGAGGAACAGGAAAAGCAGGTATAAATAGACAGAGGGCGGGAACTATCTCCGTCTGGCCAGGCTGTGATAGCTTTTCCCACTCCTAAGCCTGCCACCCTGAGTGGTGGAAGATGGAGTCAGTCTCACAGACATAGAAGCAGGTGCAGACTGATTATCTATGGGCGTTAACCCCGAAGCGGTGCGTGACAGATCCTTTACACCACCCCTGTCAAAAGCAGTGGTATGTGCTGAAAAAAATCTGATGTCTAGGGCCATCTATAGTCACACCGATCCCGATTTATTGTATTAGGTCCAATATTCGGAGCCGCTTTTGTTTTATTTATTTCTTAGCTTAATTGTAGAGGTTCTTTGCCAGGTACAGCACTTTTTACAGTTGCCAACTAGGAATGTAATTAACCTATTTTCATTCTCTATTCCAATGCTGCCGCTGTCATCCTGCAATTCTCTTGAGGAATGGTTTGGCATCCAGTGACGGAGAAATTATCAGTCATGTAGACGCTTTGCATTAATATGTTCTGTGATGTCGAGAATGTAACATTCATTAACGGCTTATGATGTCTATGTGGGCTGTCATGCGCGTGTAACGTCCCATGTTTTGATAGAAAACAGAATTCAGGGACTTGTCTGACCTTTGTATTACAATATAGCTTCACTTTGGGTGATCCTGTTTGCTGGGCACCGTATCTAATCCTACCACATAATAGGCTTAGATACAGGGCTCATGTGTCTGTTCGACCCTGTATCTAAACCTACCACAATGTCGGCTTAGATACAGGGCCTAGCAGACAGGATCACACCATGGGTGATCCTATCTGATGGGCTCTGTATCTAAGCCTTCCACATGATAGGCTTAGATACAGGGCCCCAGCAGACAGTAATGTTATACTTACCCTCCTCTTCGGCTCCGGACGCAGCGGAGGTCTTGATGCCATCCAGCGTAACGACGTTGTGAAGACGTGAGGACCTCCGCTGCGCTCGGGAACGAGGAGGGTAAGTATAAATATATTGTTACTAGAGTAATGGGCCAGTGTAGTTTATTAATAGACGTGGTGCAGGGGGCCGTGGGCGCTCCTAGCCGTGGGGCCCGGTAGCAATTGCGACCGCTGTGACACCTATAGCTACGCCACTGCTGTCACCATCATACTCTTGGCAGCATTTTACAGCAGCCACAGGATAATTGGCTGTCCAGAAAGCCAATGGGCACATTTAGATGTGGAACGTGCCCGGCCTGTGACCAGTTATTGCCCTCACGTACATTTACCAGCTCAGCAACGGGAGAACAGTTTGAAATCAGAGATTTCATTAACTGTAAATCCAGCAGGGTCGTATACCTGGCTAGATGTGAGTGTCCCATGGACTATGTCGGTAAAACCAAGCGCGAATTTAGACGGAGGATGCAGGATCATTTTAATGATATCCAAAATGAGAGCGATACACCAATCTCACGACATGGCCATACGGTACATCGGGGTAATCCTGATTCCATGAAATTTGTGGGAATCCAGGCTGTTCCCAAAAACTGTAGAGGGGGGTAACTGGGATAAAAGGAAGAATCAGGTAGAATGCAGATGGATCCACAGGATGAAATCCGTTAGTCCGGCAGGACTTAATGACAATGTCAGTTTTGGCTGCTTTTTGTGAAGTGTAGGAGTATAATAGGAGTCCGGACCTCTCCATCATTAGCATAATGCAGCCCCTCTATTGTGTGGTGACCACAGACCGGCATTCAATTCTACCTGATAGTGTCACCCACACAAGTGAAGCATCACAGGGTGTCACATATATCCATCTAATATGTCCCGATAATGGGTGAGTTTTAGGAGACTGGTTTATTACTATCTATATGATGTAGCCTCCGCTCATGCGGTCACTGGATAAATGGTTTGTGGGATTTCTCTGCTGCAATGTTTCCTGATCAGGAGATCTGACCGCTCCTTTATGGTTACTGAGCTGTGGGGAAGCCATGTTTGGTCGCCATGGTTACTCTATCTCACATGCCCAGCTCCCGCCCCTCTTACATCAGAGAACAGGTGGCGCTGAGCTCTCTAGCCACGCCTGCCTTGCTCTTGATTGGACACGGGGTGGGTGTGAACAGCGAGGGGGCGTGGCTATGAGTATATAACAAGCAGCAATCCTGTATTCTGGTTGCCATTATCACACCTGTCCTGTTATGCTGCCAGTTTGCTCCCTGAATTGCCAGTAAAAGCGGCTGGTGAAATAAATGTAAATGGTCCTAATTAAAAGTATCCTACCATTTTTGTGTATACAGCTCCTATATAGACCTATATGTCTCCTTAAACACTTTAGCATTTTTTTTGTATTACTCCAGTGCATCAAAAATAAAAAGTGAAGTCATTTTGTACATAGTCTTGATTAAAAATATCCTTCCATATCCTACCATTTGGTGTATACAGCTGCAACTGCAAACACAATCTGATCCTGCTGCCATTCTATATGCCCCTTTTCTACTGTCTGTAGGTTAGCAGCAAGAGGGGGCAGAGGTAGAGGAGTAACACATGACCGCAGAATCAGACTGTTGTAGTCTGTAAGCATGGCGACACATAGCTCTGCATAGGAGATGTATACCCAAAACGATAGGAGATTTTTAATCAAGACTATTTACAAACCGGCTTAATTTTTTATTTTAGATGCTGAAAGTTGGATGCAAAAGTGCACATACCCTTTAAAAAAATGCAGACAACACATTTCTGTAGTTTCAATAGGAGGAATAAAATAGCAAAATAAAAAAATAGCGAAATAATAAAATAGCGGTGCCGCCGGTCTTGTAGTCATTGCTAGGTTTTTAGTCATTGCTAGGTCATCCTCCGTGTGCGAACCTGGTCTTGTAGTCATTGCTAGGTTTTTAGATTCACAAATATCAGAATCCAGCTGTTTGGTGAAGCGTATGTAGGCCAGCTCACCGCTACGTGGAGCATTGACTGGAATCATCTTGTATATTTTTCACCATTTATTTATTTATTTGTATCCGTAAACATTCCCCATCCATGAATGAAATAAATTTTCCACATTTGGCCGAATTTTTTTGTATGAAACATCTGCTGTGCGGGCCGTATTACTGCTCAGCTTCGTGTATTTGCGCAGAAGTTTATTATTGTTAGAATATTTGACAATTACTTGAGGATTTCCAAAATTGTATCTACCAATGATCCCCGATATTTTATACAGGACTGAGCGAAAACCAGGGACGCCCTATTATATATTTCATTGCTTATTCCATTATAGGAATAATCTCAAAGCCCTACGGTATCTATAGGAGTTATCATCCACTGTGCTTCTCCTACACGAGAGTGAATGGGTTAAAGGATCTAAATACCGATAATATTGATACCTGTGAAATGTATATACAATGCAGGGTAGACACAGATTGTCTTTCCTGCAGCCCCATTAAAAAAAACTTGAACATTTGCACAGATTAATAAGTAAATATCATATAGAAGGGGTTTTGCAGGATTATACATTCATGGACTATTCGTTGGATAGGACATCAATGTGTGATCTGTGGGGGTCCGACCCATTGAACCCCCACCGAACAACAGAACAATGGGACCACGGTACTGCAGCACCTCTCATGAAATACCAGGAAAAACATACACGGGACCACAACCTTCACTGCTGTCCCTTGGTTCTGGTGACCACCAGGACCCCCACTGATCAGCAGAACAATAGGGCCAAGGCGCTTTGATGGATTAAGGGGCCACAGCCCTCGCTGGAGCATGGCAGCCCACTGGGACCGCTACCAATTACACATTGATGGCCTATCATTTGGTTAGTCCATCAATGTATATTGACGTTTTTAAATAAAAAAAACTTGCAACACTCCCAACTAAAAAAAAAAAATCCATCATACATAAAATGTTCAAAAAGAAATGGCCCAGTTTCATGTCCTCTCCCCATATCATCAACCGTCCTTCAAAGCTTAAATTCACGGCCCCCTCCCTGCAGTGCACTTATAGTCTGATAATTACGGTAAGACTTTTCAGGACTACAATCTTTCAACCCTAGACCCCTATGTTTTTATTTCAGTTCCCACCATTTCTGTTTCCTCTTCTCCTCCGCACGCGATAAGTCAATAGTCGTCGTTTTCGTCCATGTAAACTTTGTCGACTCCATCATCGCTCAACCAGGGATTACAGCACAATAGGTTTTATCGGATTTTAGGGAATCCCAGTTAAAGTCCAGATTAACCCGTCAATATTATGCGACGTTTCTTACGGTTTGTGACTGCGGCTCAGAGTTGCTAATCTCCGACTAAACTCTCTGATTAAATCAGCTGTGTTACACCGCCCGTCTCTAATTCCGACGGCTGCTATATTTAAATAATGAGTGGATCAGATCCCCCCGTAAATCATTGGCGTTTCGGCATCTGAGCCGCTAATTTGGAGATGGCATATTAGCGATAATATTTACCAGATTCATTTCCTGTCATGTGTCACATGCGGACCCCTCTGTATCATGTGCGGAATGGCAAATAATGGACTATTGTGACATGAAGGACAATGTTGTGGAATCCATTCGATTAAATTGGCTCGTCAATATTGGAGCGTCTGACCCTATTTAAAGGGAACCTGTCACATTTTATAGGGCCGGAGGAGCTGAGCAGAGTGATGTATAGTTTTGCTGAGAAATATTTAGTACAACTTGTAGTTTATTGATTTAATTCCCATCTGCGTCAGAGTCCAGTGGGCGTCCTACTCATTGACTGACAGCTCTCCCTGTATTCACACACACGAGAAGACGGCCAATCACTAGGACACCTGCTGGACTTAGACGTTTCATGGCAGCTGGGATTTAAATCAATACATTGCAAATTATATTAAGTCTCCTACAGAACTTTATATCAATCTGGTCTGCTCCACCTGCGCTATAACATGGCTGCCTGCAGATGGGGCGTACGTTCAACAAGACCTTTATTGCCTTCGACAAGGGGCAGCCAGGAGAGGCAGCGCTCACAACTTGATCAACAGTAGCACTCACATAGCGCAGTGGCTGACTGTCACTGTTATGAGGGCACTGTGACTTTTGTTTATAGTTATGGGGGACACTGTGTCTGTTAGGCCGGATTCACACGAGCGTGTGCGTTTTGCGCGCGCAAACAAAGCAGCGTTTTGCGCGCGCAAAAGGTACTTAACAGCTCCGTGTGTCAGCCCCGTATGATGTGCGGCTGCGTGATTTTCGCGCAGCCGCCATCACACTCAGTTTGGATGTTTGTAAACAGAAAAGCACGTGGTGCTTTTCTGTTTTCATTCATAGTTTTACAGCTGTTGCGCGAATCACGCGCGGCACACGGAAGTGCTTCCGTGTGGTGCGCGTGATTTTCACGCACCCATTAACTTCAATGGGTGCGTGATGCGCGAAAAACGCACTAAGAAAGGACATGTCGTGAGTTTTACGCAGCGGACTCACGCTGCGTAAAAATCACGGACAGACTGCACTGCCCCATAGACTAATATAGGTCCGTGCGAGGTGCGTGAAAATCACGTATACCACGTTCGTCTGAATAAGCCCTGAGGGTATGTTCACACGAGGGCGTCCGTAACGGCTGAAATTACGGGGATGTTTCAGCCTGAAAACATCCCCGTAATTTCAGCCGTAACGGCATGTGCAGGCGCTTGAACGCCGCGTCCATTACGGACGTAATTGGCGCTGCTATTCATTGAAGTCAATGAATAACGGCTCCAATTATGGCCAAAGAAGTGACAGGTCACTTCTTTGACGCGGACGTCTATTTACGCACCGTCATTTGACAGCGGCACGTAAATTACGCCGCGTGTGAACAGACAAACGTCTGCCCATTGCTTTCAATGGGCAGATGTTTGTCAGCGCTATTGAGGCGCTATTTTCGGACGTAATTCGGGGCAAAAACGCCCGAATTACGTCCGTAAATAGGCCGTGTGAACATACCCTTAGGGCATGTGCACACACACTAATTACGTCCGTAATTGACGGACGTATTTCGGCCGCAAGTACCGGACCGAACACAGTGCAGGGAGCCGGGCTCCTAGCATCATAGTTATGTACGATGCTAGGAGTCCCTGCCTCGCTGCAGGACAACTGTCCCGTACTGTAATCATGTTTTCAGTACGGGACAGTAGTTCCACGGAGAGCCAGGGACTCCTAGCATCGTACATAAGTATGATGCTAGGAGCCCGGCTCCCTGCACTGTGTTCGGTCCACTACTTGCGGCCGAAATACGTCCGTCAATTACGGACGTAATTAGTGTGTGTGCATATACCCTCACTGTTATAGGGCACTGTGGTTGTTACTATGATGGGGCACTGTGGTTGTTAGGGCAGATTCAGACGAACGTTGCGTTTTTGCGCGCGCAAACAACGCGGCATTTTGCGCGCGCAAAAACCATTTGACAGCTGCGTGTGTCATCCGTGTATGATGCGCGGCTGCGTGATTTTCGCTCCAGCGTGATTTCGCTGGAGCTGTCACTTGGACTGAATTGTCATCCCGGGAGGTCAGACTGGAGGAAGAAGCCGGGAGTTATCGGTAAGTCAGAACTTCGTTTTTTTTTTACAGGTTCATGTTTATTGGGATCGGTAGTCACTGTCCATGGTGCTGAAACAGTTTAACTCTTTCAGCACCCTGGACAGTGACTATCTCCTGACGTCGCGTACCGGAATTTTTTTTGCCGGGTTCGGCCAAAACGAGTTCGGTTCGATTGTCCGGGTGTCGCTCATCTCAAAGACACTCCATTTGGATGTTTGGAAACAGAAAAGCACGTGGTGCTTTTCTGTTTACATTCATCCTTTTGACAGCTGGTGCGCTGTTTCAGTCGGTTCGCACGGAAGTGCTTCCGTGCGACCTGCGTGGTTTTCACGCACCCATTGACTTCAATGGGTGCGTGATGCGCGAAATACGCGGAGATATTGAGCATGTCGCGCTTTTTGCGCAGCTGACAAACGCTGCGCAAAAAGCACGGACTGTCTGTACTGCCCCATAGACTTGTATTGGTCTGTGCGTGGCGCGTGAAAACCACGCGGCCCGCACGGACCGAATACACGTTCGTGTGAATCCCCCCTTACTGTGATGGGGCACTGTGGTTGTTACTGTGATGGGGCACTGTGGTTGTTACTGTGATGGGGCACTGTGGTTGTTACTGTGATGGGGCACTGTGGTTGTTACTGTGATGGGGCACTGTGGTTGTTACTGTGATGGGGCACTGTGGTTGTCAGTGTTATAAAGCACTGTTATTATCAATGTTTTGGGGGATTCTGTGACTGTCTATATTATCGGGACACTGAGGCTGTTATTCCTATCAGGGCACTGTGGTTGTCACTGTTATAGGGTGTTATAGCTGACCTTGTTATGAGGGAACTGTGGTTCACTGTTTTGGAGGTCTGTGGTTGTCACTGTTATGGCGGTCTGTGGTCGTCACTGCTATGGGGGTCTGTGGTTGTGTCTGCTATGGGGTCTGTGGTTGTCACTGCTATGGGGGTCTGTGGTTGTCACTGTTATGGGGGTCTGTGGTCATCACTGTTTTGGAGGTCTGTGGTCGGCACTGTTATGTCGTCTGTGGTTGTCACTGTTATGGAGGTCTGTGGTTGTCACTGCTATGGGGGTCTGTGGTTGTCACTGTTTTGGAGGTCTGTGGTCGTCACTGTTATGGGGTCTGTGGTTGTCACTGCTATGGGGGTCTGTGGTTGTCACTGTTTTGGAGGTCTGTGGTCGTCACTGTTATGGAGGTCTGTGGTTGTCACTGCTATGGGGGTCTGTGGTTGTCACTGTTTTGGAGGTCTGTGGTCGTCACTGTTATGGGGTCTGTGGTTGTCACTGTTTTGGAGGTCTGTGGTCGTCGCTGTTATGGGGTCTGTGGTTGTCACTGCTATGGGGTTCTGTGGTCGTCACTGTTTTGGAGGTCTGTGGTTGTCACTGCTATGGGGGTCTGTGGTCGTCACTGTTTTGGAGGTCTGTAGTTGTCACTGTTATGGAGGTCTTTGGCTGTTACTGTTATGGGGGGTCTCTAGCTGTCTCTGTTATAGTGACACTGCATCTGTCACTAAATTAAATGGACACTGTGACTCACTGTGATGGGGTTGCTGTGGCTCTCTTTTTTAGGGGGACATTGCGACTGGCAGTATGGGGACAGTATGGTGGAGCACATTTTTGCCATGTTTGCCTTGGGCACCAAAAGAGCTTGTGCCACCTCTGACGATCGTTCTCTTCATGGTCGGATTGTTGAGAATAATTATCACATGGAGACTTTAGAATCCCATTTGATTGCATAGAAACAAAACTTGTCACATTCTCCACAAAAATGCAAAAAACTGGAGCGATGTGTTTAAACTCGTATTGTACAAGTCTAATGGGATGAGATTCGATTATTATCACAATTCTTCTATTTCTCACAATGTATCTTCACCTTTCCATGAACGTTCAGCCCTCTCCCCGGTTATATTCTCGGAAAGTCTCCCCCGTTCCCTGTCAGATCTATAGACCTATACATAGAATTAATGCTGCTGCAAAGATGAAAAAAGTGAAAGTGTGAAAAGTTCATTCAAAACTCTACAGTCAGGCTTTTCTGTCCTTATAATATAAAGATTTTCTACCAATTACCGGATTAATAAAAGAAAAATGAAATCGGATACAGTTCTGAATCAGGCAGAGTGCATGCACCTTGAAACCTTTCCTATAATGAAAGCATAAGTCCATGAAGCGAGCTACCGTAGAGCTAGATCTGACAACATAACATATTATCCATAGGCTTCAAATGATAATGCCATCTAGTGGCCCAAATCAGTATTACAATGTACTCTGCCTTAAAGGAATTGTCCATTTTTTAGCAACCCTTTTTCAAATGTTATTTCCCTTTTCTGTATCCTACTCATAGGTTGCTACTAAAGGGAAACACCTATATGAGGTTCACCTTGCCCTAAAATAGTGCAGAAACAGGTGATGATTCCTGTAATATTTACATGACTGGTCATCCAATTTAATTAGACTTTAGGTGTCCATTGTCTAGATTATTACAGAACTGTCAAATTCACATGAAGATAGGCAAAGTCAGTATTTTTGCTGAAGGGGGGGTGTATTTTCTCTTTTTAAGGAAATCATATTGTAATGGTTTATAGTAGTTACATAGTATCACAGAGGATCTCTCGGATATTTAAACAGGACTCACATGCAGGGGCGTAGCTAAAGGCTCATGGGCCCCGATGCAAAAATTCTTACTGGGCCCCCCCCCCGCAAACTTCTCATGGCCGACGGTCCGCAGCTTTCTGCATCGCTGGGTCTCCTAAGTGACCCAACAATGCAGCACCAGCAGCCGGGGCGTCACTAAGGCTGGGTTCACACACCCTATTTACGGACGTAATTCGGGCGTTTTAGCATTGAATTACGTCCGAAAATGCATCTCAAAAGCGTTGGCAAACATCTGCCCATTCATTTTTTTTACGCGCCGCTGTCAAAAGGCGGTGCATAAAAAAGATGCCCGCGTCAAAGAAGTGCCTGTCACTTCTTCAGACATAAATGGAGCCGTTTTCCATGGACTCCATAGAAAAACAGCTCCAATTACGTCCGTAATGGACGCAGCGAAAGACGCCTGCACATGCCGTTACGGCTGAAATTACGGTGCTGTTTTCTCCTAAAAACAGCACCGTAATTTCAGCCGTAACGGACGCTGCCGTGTGAACAGACCCTCAGGGCTTAAAATGTCCGCCCAAAAAAAAGTGTGTATATGAGACAGCAAAGCATATCTATAGCACTACGACCCTATAAACTATGGATAGGATTAGATACATTGGCTCAGCAGACAGTATCACACATGCTAGGATTAGATACAATGACTCAGCAGACAGTATCACACATGATAGGATTAGATACACTGGCTCAGAAGACAGTATCACACATGATAGGATTAGATACAGTGGCTCAGAAGGCAGTATCACACATGATAGGATTAGATACAGTGGCTCAGTAGACAGTACCACACATGATAGGATTAGATACAGTGGCTCAGCAGACAGTACCACACATGATAGGATTAGATACAGTGGCTCAGAAGGCAGTATCACACATAATAGGATTAGATACAGTGGCTCAGAAGGCAGTATCACACATGATAGGATTAGATACAGTGGCTCAGCAGACAGTATCACACATGATAGGATTAGATACAGTGGCCCAGCAGACAGTATCACACATGATCGGATTAGATACACGGCTCAGCAGACAGTATCACACATGATAGGATTAGATACACGGCTCAGCACAGTATCACACAAGATACGATTAGATACAGGGCCCAGCAGACAGTATCACACATGATAGGATTAGATACAGGGCCCAGCAGACAGTACCACACATGATAGGATTAGATACAGTGGCTCAGAAGGCAGTATCACACATGATAGGATTAGATACAGGGCCCAGCAGACAGTACCACACATGATAGGATTAGATACAATGACTCAGCAGACAGTATCACACATGATAGGATTAGATACAGTGGCTCAGCAGACAGTATCACACATGATAGGATTAGATACAGTGGCCCAGCAGACAGTATCACACATGATCGGATTAGATACACAGCTCAGCAGACAGTATCACACAAGATACGATTAGATACAGGGCCCAGCAGACAGTATCACACAAGATACGATTAGATACAGGGCCCAGCAGACAGTATCACACATGATAGGATTAGATACAGTGGCCCAGCAGACAGTATCACACATGATCGGATTAGATATAGGACCCAGCAGACAGTATCACACATGATCGGATTAGATATAGGGCCCAGCAGACAGTATCACACAAGATACGATTAGATACAGGGCCCAGCAGACAGTATCACACATGATTGGATTAGATACACAGCTCAGCAGACAGTATCACACATGATTGGATTAGATACAGGGCCCAGCAGACAGTATCATACATGATTGGATTAGATACACAGCTCAGCAGACTGTATCACACATGATAGGATTAGATACAGGGCCCAGCTCGCTGACATTGCGGCTCCAGAGCTGGACCCAGGATAGGTAAGAATAATAATTTTGCTTCTTTATGTGTTACTGATTATTTTTGTGTTTGTGTTTTTTTTACAGGTTCGGTTGTTGGACTTCGGATACGAGGACTTCAATGACGGCGTTTTTTTTATTCTCAATAAAATGGTTAATGAGGGTTGTTTTTTTATTTCAATAAAATATTTTTTCTATGTGCTTGTATCTTTTTAAACTTTATTATCACCACCTTAGTAATGGCCGCCGGCTGATTGACAACCTCCATTACTAAGGCGGGGCTTAATGTTATGCCGGTGCAGAGGCTACACTAACCCCCATTATTACCCCGGTACCCACCGCCACCAGGGGTGCTGGGAAGAGCTGGGTACGAACCAGTACCCAACCATCTGTAGTGACGGGCAGGCACCGGGGTGGCCGCAGGCTGGTAGTATTAGGCTGGGGAAGGCCAAAAACAGTGGCCCTTCCCACCCTTGTAATGCTGCCTGCTGCTGCTGTGTTGTATCTGGCTGGTTATGAAGATTGGGGGGGACCCCACATCGTTCTTTCCAATTATTTTTTATTTAATTTTTTTTTAAATGACGTGGGGTCCCCCCCATTTTTCATAACCAGCCAGATACAATAAAGCAGCAGCAGCCTAGCATCACCAGGGTGGGAAGGTCCACTGTTTTTGGCCTTTCCCCGCCTGATAATACCAGCCTGCGACCGCCCCAGTGGCCGACCATCACTACGGATGGTTAAGTACTGGATGGTACCCGGCTCTTCCCAGCACCCCTGGTGGCGGTGGGTACCGGGGTAATAATGGGGGTTAGTGTTAGCCCCTGCATCCGCTAACACTAAGTACCGCCTTAATAATGGATGCTGTCAATCAGCCGGCGGCCATTACTAAGGCGGTAGTAATATAGTTTAAAAAAAAACACAAAGACATAGAAAAATATATTTTATTGAAATAAAAAAAAAAACGCACCCCTCATTAACCATTTTATTAATAAAAAAAAAGCTGTCCTGGAATCCGCCGTAGTCCAACGACCGAACCTGTAAGAAAACACACAAGAAAAACGATTAGTAACACGTGTGTTAGGCTTAGATACAGGGCCCATGTGTGATACTGTCTGTGGGACCCTGTATCTAAGCCTAACACAACGTAGGCTTAGATACAGGGTCCAGCAGACAGTAATCTTATACAGTATAAGATTACGGTGTGCTGGGGCCCTGTATCTAAACCTACAGTGTGGTAGGCTTATATACAGGGCCCATCAGACAGGATCACACATGGGCCATGTATCTAAGCCTACCATGTGATTGGCTTAGATACAGGGCCCAGCAGACAGGATCACGCATGGGCCATGTATCTAAGCCTACCATGTGATTGGCTTAGATACAGGGCCCAGCAGACAGGATCACACATGGGCCATGTATCTAAGCCTACCATGTGATTGGCTTAGATACAGGGCCCAGCAGACAGGATCACGCATGGGCCATGTATCTAAGCCTACCATATGATTGGCTTAGATACAGGGCCCAGCAGACAGGATCACACAATCTGTGATCCTGTCTCATGGGCCCCCTAAGCCTGCTACATCGTAGGCTTAGGGGTTGTGCAGTCCCTAAACATTG
The DNA here is from genome assembly GCF_050947455.1 of Rhinoderma darwinii. Lineage (NCBI taxonomy): Eukaryota > Metazoa > Chordata > Amphibia > Anura > Rhinodermatidae > Rhinoderma > Rhinoderma darwinii. The sequence continues at coordinate 20,640,873 of NC_134696.1, forward strand.
ATGGCCTATCCTCAGGATAGGCCATCAATAGCTGATGTGTCTCCCGGGACCCGCCAATCAGCTGTTTTGAAGGGGCCGCAGCACTCGTATGAGAGCTGCTTCCCCTTCATTTCACTACTCGCTCACACTGTGAATCGCCGACACCGATTCACAGTGTGACCGGAATGAAGTGACAGGAATGAAGGGGAGCAGCTCTCGTACGAGTGCTGCGGCCCCTTCAAAACAGCTGATTGGCGGGTCCCGGGAGTCGGACCCCCCCAGTCAGGGCTAACCTTACCTTCCTCTTCGGCCGCGGCGGGAGTTCTGTAGTCTCGATGCTGTGCGCGGCGGCATAGCGCTGTGACGTCATGCGCTGCGCACAGCGCTTGATGTCAGGACCTCCGCTGCGATCCGGAACCAGGAAGGTAAGTAAAGTATGTTACTATAGTAACAGGGGCCCGCGGCCCGAGTTACTATAGTAACTTTTTATTGATGTGGTGCGGGGGGCCGTGGGCCCCCCTGGCTTCGGGGCCCGGTCGCAATTGCGACCGCTGCGACCCCTATAGCTACGCCAGTGCTCACATGCATTTGGCATTGCATACGGTTGCCGTTCCCTTAACAAAGCATTGTATCTCACCCCAGGGCATGCATACTATAGAGGCAGACCATGTAGCTGCTATGGGGCCCTTTGAGAGAGGGGCCCAACCTTGGTTGGTCCCGCTCCCTAGGACTCCTCTTACCAGAGGAACAGTAATATTAGCAAAAAAAGACGGAATTTCAATAAAATCTATTTAAAAAAATAAAATAAATAGAAGCACATCTACAAGCAAAAATACTGCAAGACATAAGCCAAGGTGTCTTAATATGACTTATTCCCACATTTTTAAAATGTGGAGTAGTTGGAAAAAATAAGACATTAGCCGATAGCAATCTTATGTATAATGCCAGTGAGATTTCATTTTGTCTCATAGTCACCCAGGTTCCATAGAAATGCATAGACTCTTCTGTCTCCTGTTAATTTTTACTCTGAATTCTATGCAGTCTATGAACTTTGACTGAGAGGGGGAAAGCTAGAAATAGCAGGTTGGACATTAGTTTCCCAGAGAAATTTTATAGCAATACCTGGAGATACACTGTTAGGCCATGTTCAGACGTGGCAGAATTTTTCCGCTGCAAATGTTGGTGCAGATTTGGGGCAATTACGCAACGAATCTGCACCAACATTTGCATATTTGACAGGTAATTCAGACGTTGCAGATAACACAGCGGACTTGCCACAGATTTCAGTTTTTGCATTGCAAAGGCTGAAATACGCAAAGAAATTCTGCTTCTTCTCCGCAACAGACAGTGCATGCTGCGGTCTGAAAAGTCTGCACCACAGCCTATGGTCCGCAGCGGAGTTTTCCACAATGTCTGCACGACGTTAACTAAAAAGGTGTTGAAACCAATGGACAGACTGTCTGCAGCGGAATTAAACAGCAATTCCGCCACGTCTGAATGTGCCCTTAGGGTATGTTCACACGTAGTGTTTTTAGCCATTTTTCAGGCCGTAAACGTCCAGAAAAATGGCTGAAAAATCGGAAGCGGAACGCCTACAAGCATCTGCCCATTGATTTCAATGGGAAAATCGACATTCTGTTCCGACGGGGTGTTTTTTACGCGGCCGCGTAAAGAAACGCCTCGTAAAAAGAAGCGCATGTCACTTCTTGAGCCGTGTTTTGGAGCTGTTTTTCATTGACTCAATAGAAAAACAGCTCCAATAACGGCTGTAAAAAAACGCCGCAAAAAACGCTAGTTGCTTAAAAAATGGTTGAAAATCAGGAGCTATTTTCAAGGGAAATCAGCCTCTGATTTTCAACCAGTTTTGAAGCAGAACATTTTTTGGGAGACTTTTTGACCCTATGAAAAACAGCTCCAAAAGCAGCTCAAGAAGTGACATGCGCTTCTTTTTACACGGCGTCTTTTTACGTGCCGTTTTTTAAAAAGCGGCGTAAAAAAAGTCTTGTCTCAACTAAATGCCGGTTTTCCCATTGATTTCAATAAGAAGCTGTTTGTTGGCGTTTCACTAGCGTTTTTCAAGGCGTATTTCGAGGTGTTTATGCCCCAAAATCCACCTGAAAACACAGCGTGTGAACATACCCCTAAATGTTGAGCCGATCATTTTCCCTTTTCTGCAGGTAAGGGGAGAATTGCCAAGATACATAAGTCAAGATATAAACTAGATCTCGGACTAAATGTATTTTTGTTTTTTTGAAGCTTCTCGCAGCTTGTTATAAAATATTGAACGAGAGATTAATGTAAAATTTATAATAAGATGTAGCAGCCTGCGTATAAAATTCTGGTAACCTTTAAAACCAAATAAAGGATCAACATGAAAGTCACGCTATAGGCGGCATACTAAAACCAAGAGATCACACGGCACATACTTGCTTTATTTTATACTGAATATAGTGTTTTACTCCAGTCACATCCAAAGCTGCCTTGAATTTCCACAACAGGAACGGCATGCTGCAGATTATCTGTGTGGAATCCGCACCAAACAAATCTGCAATATCTGAACTCCCCCGTACTGTAATAAAGGAGTAGTACATTTGGTGGAGCCCTCAGCGGGGTCCATTTATAGTGCTGTGTATGCCCCTGCTGCCATCCTGATGCCATCGGAGTGTGGCGTAATCCTCCGTTTCAGCTTGTTACTCTAGTTTTCGGCTGCAGTCACCAAAGTAAAGTTCATTACTATAACATGAAGAAGATGAGCGCTCCGTTTTCTGACTTGGGGTTTGGGGGTTCTTTAATAAAACATGCCAAGCGCGTGTTTTCTACAGAAATGAATAAGGTATAAGATTCCGGTGAGACTCTTTAATGGACGCCTCTGTCTGCAACCTTGTACTAGAATCAGTGTTTTGTATCGTTATATGTTGTATTTCTATATTACTTATGTTTCATATGTTGTTTGTGGATATTTTCTGTAGTCTCACAAGCAATTAGCAATGTATCTTATTTGGTACAAATTGAAGAATGGATAGTTTGTTGCAAATGAAAAGCCAAGGCTGCCCTCTGTAGGTTGAACTTGGCATTGCTTGACTACTTTTCTGGAAAAAAAAGTGTTGCATAATATAGGACCACAAATCCTAGCAAAACAAATTTTACATAGGACTAGAGAATATTGGTGTTAAGGATCTGCCAGGCACAGCGTCTGTATCCACGCCCATAGGTAATCAGCCTGCACCTGCTTCTATGTCTGTGAGACTGACTCCATCTTCCACCACTCAGGATGGCAGGCTTAGGAGTGGGAGAACCTATCACAGGCTGGCCAGACGGAGCTAGCTCCCGCCCTCTGTCTATTTATACCTGCCTTTCCTGTTCCTACTTGCTTGTGATTCTTGTTTTGTTTCCTGGCCCTCCTGCAGCTTCTTGTACTATTGTCCTTGCTTCATATCGACCCTGGCTTACTGACTACTCTCCTGCTCTGCGTTTGGCACCTCGTACACTCCTGGTTTGACTCGGCTTGTTCACTACTCTTGTTGCTCACTGTGTTGCCGTGGGCAACTGCCCCTTTTCCCTTGCTTCTGTGTACCCTTGTCTGTTTGTATGTCGGGCACTTATTGAGCGTAGGTACCATCGCCCAGTTGTACCCCGTCGCCTAGGGCGGGTCGTTGCAAGTAGGCAGGGACTGAGTGGCGGGTAGATTAGGGCTCACTTGTCTGTTTCCTTACCCCGACATTACAATTGGGCTGAGTTTGTCTCATGGGTTTTTGACATTGACCTAGCTAAGTGTGCTATCACATTCATTTCCTATAGTTTTACATAGGACTGCTTACGAAAAATTTACTGCATCACCTTATTTATAATAGTGCACCAGCAATACAGCCCCCCAAAAAATGGAATATTCAATTCGTCTTCATCTTTTTAGATAAATGTATATAACATCTATATAGTGTCCTATAAAGACATGTATATGTAAACATATAATGCCTCTCTAGTGAATAGAAGAATATGATAACTTAAGAGAAAGGGGCGGGGCTGTGACAACCAGTCCTTATATAGTTACAATCAGCATATTTGTCACTGTGTAATACCTTTGTGGACATGGTGGTTATCATGAACATCAGAATAAAATAAAAAATTACAACACAGATGAAAATAATAAAGCAACAGGGAAGTCAAGTGGAGTTACTAGTGGCTGTCAGATTGATATTACATCAACTGTAAAGACAATGAGTTTATTAAATCATTAATAATATTAAATATATATTAAATATATATTTTAATATTACATTAAATAATAAATGAAAATCTGGAAACCTGCAGCCACCAATAGGGGGAGCTTGGGAGCTTACTGAATACTGCTTATACATTGATCTCAATAATAAAACAGTATGATGGAAGCTCCTAATTTCCTCCTAGTGGTGAATTCAGGTATCCCGAATTTTTTCATTAAATTGTGACTATGCAGGGGATTTGGAGCTCTATGTCAGAAAAACAGAGCTCAGACCGCTATAAAGATATATTAAGAAACTAATCAGAACAGACTGTTGGACCTAAAAACTACATGAAAATTGGACATTCACTTTAAAGGTGTCTTAGGTGTAGAGACTCAATGGAGAGTATAATAAGTGTTAAAATAGATGTCCGACCGTCCGGCACATCCAATAATCCGGCATTAGACCAGTGTTGAGTTATCATAAATCTGCCTTATATTAAAATGTATCTGTTTCTTTGTATTTGTCTAATTCATGTGTTTCCTTTAATACACAGGTTGTAAGTTTTGCCAGCTTGAAGTTTGACAAGTCAGATGACTGGATGGTCCTGGGCGTCCTGTGGTGTTCTGTAGTTCAAGCTCTTCTCCTGCCGATGTTCCTCTGGGCCTGTGATCGCTACCGGGCAAATGTGAAAGCCGTCTGGGACAAATGTATAGCCATCATGTCCAATGATGATGAAAATGAAGGTACGGAAATAACCAGTACATGATATAAAGAAGTAATAGAGATCAGTATTGTGATGGACTCGGGGTCCTGGGGGTCTCTCTAGAACCCTCCATTCATGTCCATGTCATTCATTCGGGGGCATTTATTGGTCATGGATAGTGCTGGGAAGTCTCACCTTCTCCATCTCTTCTATCTTTACAGATAACAGTCCGGACGGCGGCGTTCACTCTGATCTCATATATGAAAGACCCTATGACTACAATTATGGGGGTGATATCATGGCCATGGAACGTATTACCAAGTATGACTTTTCGGCTTTAGAAAGGGGAATCCCGCAGATTTATCCTATGAAGGAAACTCCAGAAGATAAAATGCACTATCTCCAGGTATGGTGACCTTCTCAACAACGCAGCTGTCTCAAGCTATTTGGTGGTAAATCTTGGGGGACACAAATAAAAACACAGACAAATAGTTCGGGCCCTCGGTTTTCAATGCTCCTTAACAGGGGCTATTTAAAGAAAAGGATCAGGAGAATCGGGAAGATTATAATACATCTTATTACCCTTGTCCATCCTAAGGTAGCGCTTACAGGGGTTTCTGCTTTATCTAAATAAAGTTCTGATACTTCCTAATATACTTTGTCTTTCAATTCCTCACTATTTTCAAGATCTCTGCTGGCTGTCAGCAAATAACAGCATTCTTAAGGCTGAAAATCTGTACAGACCTAATATTGCTCCCAGATGAGCGTGTGCTACAGTTGTTTCTAGTCTAGACAATAATTTGTGAGCTAAAAAGCCTGGACTCCTGGCTGATACATTTTACCTGCACTGATACATTGTAGCAAACAGGAGAGAGATTTGTGCAGCTGAAATATTTTTCCTCAGAGAGGATTGTCTAGACTGGAGACACTTTCAGTTGTCTGTACAGTTTTCAGCCTCTAGATGTGAACAGGAAAATCTATCCCCTCTATTGATAATTGATATTTTGCTACAATGTGCCAGTGCAGGTGAAATGTATCTGCATGGAGTCCTGGATGATTAGCTCACACTATCTTGCCTAGACTGGATACAATTGTACCAAATCCTCAGCGTAGTCATATTAAGGCTGTACACATTTTGGCCTTTGGATGTAAACATGAACATTCCTATTTATTGACAGCAAGCAGAGATCTTTAAAATAATAAAGAACTAAAATACATTATATAAAGTATATTAGAAGCTTGTATAGCTTTTCATCATACATTGATTAGGTTTTGTTGCTGTTTTACCCGGGCAATATTTGCAGCGGAAAAACGGTTATTCCAGCGCAAAAATCGCAAATTTGAAAAAAAAAAACATTCAAGTTTAAATTTAATTAAAAAAGTCTATACTTACACCCCTGGCATTGTCATAGCGACGGCTCCTTGTTCCCCCGGCAGTTCTCCGTGCAGCTCGGCCTCCTGGGATGACGTTTCCTCCCATGTGACTGATTCAGCCAATCACTGGCTCGATCGGTCTCATGGGCTGCAGCGTCATCACAGGAGTCTGCACGGAGAACAGAGCGATGGGTCGCTATGGCAACGCCGTTGAAAGTAAGGATTAGCTTTGGTGTTTTTTTTCAGCTCAGTTTTCCGCAACGGCGATTCTGGCTGAAAATCTGCGCCACAATTTGGTTCCTTGCGGTTTCTAGGACGGATACGCTGTGTACTTTTACGCAGTGTATCTGACCTGTGTAAACTTGCCCTTAAAGATTACCTAAACTTTCAGAAAACTTCTGACATATCATAGTGACAAGTCAGAAGTTTTGATCGGTGGGGTCCGAGCACTGAGAACCCCCACCAATCGCTAAAACGCAGCAGCAGATGCACTTGGGTGAACGCTAAGCCGCTTTGTTTCTAATCGGCTTTTTAGTTAATAAAATGTGGGGGCTCCTCTTGATGAGGCTTCTTTTTCTTGGCTCCGAAGGGGCAATATAATGTCTCAGATTTCTTTGCCTTTGTGACCAGTAATATTCCCAGGAGAGAGGGGAACTATAACATGTGGCCCTACACTGCTGAGTGGCTAATAAGGCTCCTTAAAGGGGACATATTTGACATACTATAGACCCCCCCCCCCCCCCATAATTCAGTCATGTATCTCAGCATTAAAAGATGTCCTAGTTTTAGGTTGGTCAGTCCTAGAGGTACCACAAGTAACCTTGCAGCAGCCCACCGCCAGTATGAATAACTGATATCCCATAGCTTGACCCTTGTAACTTGCCCTTAAATCTTGCCCAACAAAGATTTAAAGGAACACTCCAAGAAAAACGGATACACTGTGTAACGCCTAGGGCAGAGCCTGCAGGGGCGGTACCTGAGTTCTATAAGGTGTGCTCCGCCCCCTTGGGCTCTTCACTAGGCGTAACCATGTATCAGTATTCCTGGAGTGTTCCTTTAAGGATTTGAATGCATAATGAAAACATATATCCAAAGACTAAACTATAATTTATTCCCAATTGCTCCAAAAGGAAGATTTCACATAAATATTTTTTACTTTATCGGAACTTGCTAAAATTTTCATGTTGCATTCAGTCTGGATTTCTTCTTCTTGAATGTCTCACTATTGTGTTCTTGTTGTTATTTTTAGTATACATGATTATTATGCTGGGCAAAATGAAGAATGGCAGCACAGAGGGATTTAACAATTTGCACGTAATATTTTTAATTTTTTTTAAGAATTCTAGTTATTTCTAAAATTATGTTGCTGATTTGGTCGAAAGACAATTTTTTTGTAATATTATTTTTTTTAATTTTTGCTTTGTTTTAGCCAAGGAATGACCTTTTTATGGACTGTTTGCTTGCACTTTTGCTTCCCTTGTGTCTTGTGCTGTTTTTTGTTTTTTTTTTAGACATCTTTGTCAATCTTCGGTAACAACTGGTTTTTAAAATTTTATTGGTCTATTTCTTGTGTTGGATCCTTTTTTTTTTTTTTTTTAATTACAAAGGAGTAGCTCCAAGTGCAACCAAACTCATACCCATCCATCTCTCCTGTGTACCTCATCCCCGTCAACTGCAAAAATTTTCTCCAGAGCCTAAACTCTCGTTGGTGGTCGACACATTAACCTGAATTTTCTTTATCTTCAGGACTATTAAGCTTAATTCAACATGTGCAACTTATTTTATTTCAATCTGCATGCATTGATGTGCCATTGTCTTATCATTTTACATCTGGCTTGAGTTACTTAATTGAAAATCCTCCCTTCCATATGGTAGGTTAAATTAAAGCTCTAATAATATTATAAAAAATTTTATAAATTAGAACAAATGCTAATGACACCCTATAAAACTTCTATAAGTTAAAATTATATTTCTATATAGCTTTTTAATTTCCATCGATGTTGACATTAGCCGACATCTTTTTATTGAATAATTTAATAAAAGTGTGTATGTGTGCATCATAGGCCAGCTTAAAACAGAATTTTTAAGATTTGATCTTTTGCACGAAAAATTAGTTACCGAATAAAATAATTTTTTGAAATGTGAAATTCCAATATTTTTGTTTGGGACAAACAAACATTAATATAATAATGTACCAAAGCTAAGGCAGTGATTGATGATGCACTGGTCCACTCTACAAACAAAAAGTTGTAATCAATTTTGTGGGTCATGAAAAATTGTACCAAATTTTCTTAAAATTATATCAAATTATATCAAATTTTATCAAAATTGTATCAAATTTTATCAAAATTGAATCAAATTTCATCAAAATTGAATCAAATTTTATCAAAATTGAATCAAATTTTATCAAACTATGATCGACTAGATAAAGGGGAATTACAAGGGAGGAGGTCTACTGCAATTTTCTTCATAAAGTTAACCCTCAAATTACTACTTTTATTATTATTATATTTTAAAAGAAGAGGACAAAAACATAATTTCCTTCTCATCAACTCTTTCCTTCATTAAAGGGTGTTTGATGGTTTTATTTTTATAGAAGCCTTGTTAGTGGGGCACAGAGATTGCGTTGCATCCAACCCTAGTGACGGAGAAGACCTAAGGGACAATAATAATAATAATAATGGTGTGTGATGGTTGAGGACGTCTTGGTACATATCTTGCATTTGGACCCAGGACCTTCAAACCCTGACCCATAGATCTGCTTGAGCAATGTCATTGTCTAGCTTTTGTTTCTTACCTTACTAACATAATCATATCATTTTCTGAAATACCATGTGATGGGGTAAATGCCCACAGGGTCTATCTATATGTTCCATTCCTATCTATTTCAAAAATTCCAATGCGTAGATGACCATAGACAAATCTACAGGTCTTTTGACCATAGACCATGTCTTATGGTATCATTTCATACTGGACTATGCTCATGTTAGTCAAACATAGTTTATAGATGCAAAAATATTCATTATGATTGATACCAAGCCATGATGTTTTATGAAGACAGCTTGTTTTTTTTTTTACATTGATTAATAGTGTGATGGTCCCAGTGATGTCAAGTGACGCCCTTTGTTAACATCTCCTGCAATATTTACCCTAGGTCCCTCCTACGAGACGCTGTTCCCATGACGAAACAGATATTTTTACCACGGGTCAGATACCGGCATTCCTGCACGGCTGGGGATCTGCTGAAGACATAGCTGCTATTTCATTCTTCACACTGCCAAGACGTGAAAGACGCAGTAGCCTAATAATGTACCATGAAAACGCCAGCTTGCCCTATCGAAAGTGCCGAAAAGCCTCTGAGAGCCTCATTTCACTCAAACACTTTACCCTGGAAGAACTCTACAAAGACGACTTTAAGTGCTTTAGCAGAGAAGAAGTGGTCAGTTTTATCGATGACACTCCTCTGCCGAGTCCAAGGAGAGGTCCTATGAGGTCTTCTTCAATTGCTCTTATTCCTGATGCTCGACAGCATCCCACACTTGCTCATTTTACCCTGACAGACTTTGAACGAGAGCCACAGGTGTTAAGGAGATTTTCCCCCCATGGAAAAAGTTGTACTCTCAACGTACCTGGTCATCATAGACCTCACGATGACCACAAAAGGTTTTATACTGAAGGCCACCGTAGACACCGTCATAGTCAAAGACGTATTCAGAAGAATGAATCTCAGAAATCGGATGAGGTAACCTCCAAAAATACCTCTGCTGACTCAAACGATTGCCGGATGGGGCTAAGTAATACATGGACTGGACGAGACCAACCCAACAAGGTAGAAGATAAGGGAAGTACAAACAGCTTTTTAAGTTTACCTTCCGCGTCATCTGGTTACATAACGTTCCATTCAGATTCTATTGGATCTACGTCTTAGGGATTGATTTTCATGGGAATTTCTTTTTACTTATCATTTTTGGGTAAAGAGGTACTTTGTTCCAGGTTTTACAATTTCTCCTTTTCTTGTATATTTAATACCCAGAACTGGAAACAGCACCAAAGAAGAGAACTTGTATTTTAATAAGCTCAACAGAAACAACTTTTTAGCTTTCTTTTTTTTTTTTTTTTTTTAGCTTTTCTTAGGGGAAAAAAAAATCAAACACAAATTCAGGAATACAGATCCACAGGTCATGATCAGCTTGTGTTCTCCTGATAGAAAAAAAAAAAAAAAAACTGCTAAATACAATTATTTTCTAACAAAATGATAATAATGCATCTAATTCGTTGTACATGGTCTTAACATACGTCATCATTAATAAATATATTATGCATGCTTATGTCATTTCTCCGTCCACTCTCTATAAGTGACTTTTTGATATGCATTTTACTATTTTCTATTACTGAATGAAATTTGTTTTGTGTGGGTGTCGCTGATGAGTTGAAAAAAAAATTGTTTTCATTTTTTTTTTAAATGGGAAAAACTTCAAATATTGTATCTATCATGTATGGTATTCTCTTTACTGTATGTTTTTTAAAGGAGCAGAAATTATTTGTTGTATGTTGATTTTGTAATTTAAGAATTTGCATTGTTTAAACTAATTTTATATTTGAAGTGGGTCATCAACGTCGAGGCCTGCCCATTTTTTTACTCCTAGATTTAAAACATACCATAATAAAAAAATGATATGGCTGCCTTATGAGAAAAATCCACCATGTACTATAGCAAAAACAGCATAAAAGTAAGTTTAAAAAAATTATATAAGATAAAAATGAATTATGTTCTACTCTGACTTGGGCGGTCTCTTCCTGAAGGTTCCTGTTGCCCCAGTACAGAGAAAAAACCTGGGGGGGGGATTTATTAAGACTGTCGTTTCATATGTTTCAAGCTGGAGTAAGACGTGACAGATTTGTTAAGGCGCACACCTCTTAATACATTTGTTGCATTTTTAAGAGCTGGCACAGATTTCCACTATAATGTATGCCAGTTTCTGGCATAAATTATAGTAAATACATTGGACGTGGGTGGCACCGCCCCTTCTGTTAAGCGACTTTTGAGCCAATTGTAACTTTTCTACACCAGTTAAGTTTTTTAATTCCCCCCTAGGTCTTTTGTTGTATTTTACCAAAAAGTTGGACTTTAAGGGTATGTATACCTTTGCCATCAATGTTCTTATTGCCCCAAAGCAACTCTAAATGTAAAATCTCCTGCCATTTTGGGTTTACGGCTCCTATGCAGAACTATGTGTCTCCATGGTTACAGACTACAACCAAACCCTATGTAGTCTGATTCTGCAGTCATGTACTCTCGACCATCTGCCTCATTTTCTATCATCTATAGGTTATCAAGAAGAAGAGGTGGAGGAAGTGAAGTAACATATGACTGAATGACTGAACAGGGTCAGTTTGGTGGGCGTATTTTTCATGATTTGAGAAGTTCACCCATATTTTATAATGTTTTCTTTTTTTATTGCAGACTTTATTATTGCACATGTCATAGATTGATTCTGAAGTGCTAACACATTCAATGTTAAAGGGGATCTACACTGATGTCATATGAGTTATACATTGTTAAAGGCCAAGATGGGTTATTTACTAATATTCCTTTAAGAAGGTGGAAATCTTTAATTAGGTTTTAAAGCGATTCTCCTTGTAAATGTATAATTTGGAAAATCTGATTACTAGTGCAACCATAGATGGGGAATGACTGCTGATGTCATCACAGTGCCAACCCTGGTTTAAAGGGGTACTCAACTTCATTTATTTCTATAAAAAATATTTGTTAAAGGGGTTTGTCACATTAGGACAATTATTATTCATTTGGACCTGATTAGTGCATTTGGACGTCATACGGGGTGTACAGCACATGCATTTAGACTACTCTTACAAGAATTGTAAAAAATTGGAGCCAATGTTCACCTTTGAAACCTATTTTACAGAAATGATTAATATTATACTTTGGAAATGTTTAGTCACTTTGTAAGTCTTTATCTTTACATTACTTATCTTGTGCTGATCCTGAGTTACATCCTGTATCATACTCCAGAGCTGCACTCACTATTCTGCTGGTGGAGTCACTGTGTACATACATTACATTACTGATCCTATACTAATCCTGAGTTACCTCCTGTATTATACTCCAGAGCTGCACTCACTAATCTGCTGGTGGAGTCACTGTGTACATACATTACATTACTTATCTTGTGCTGATCCTGAGTTGCATCCTGTATTATACTCCAGAGCTGCACTCACTATTCTGCTGGTGGAGTCACTGTGTACATGCATTGCATTACTTATCTTGTGCTGATCCTGAGTTACATCCTGTATTATACTCCAGCGCTACACTCACTATTCTGCTGGTGGAGTCACTGTGTACATACATTACATTATTTATGTTGTACTGTATATTTAGGCTGTAACTCAGGATCAGTACAGGATAATTAATGTAATGTATGTATATAGTGACTCTCCCATCAGAATTGTGAGTGCAGCTCTGGAGTATAATACAGGATGTAACTCAGGGTCAGTACAGGATAAGTAATGTAATGTACTGTATGTACACAATGACTCCACCAGCAGAATAGTGAGTGCAGCTCTGGAGTATAATACAGGATGTAACTCCGGATCAGTACAGGATAAGTAATGTAATGTATGTACACAGTGACTCCACCAGCAGAATAGTGAGTGCAGATCTGGAGTATAATACAGGATGTAACTCAGGATCAGTACAGGATAAGTAATGTAATGTATGTACACAGTGACTACACCTGCAGAATAGTGAGTGCAGCTCTGGAGTATAATGCAGGATGTAACTCAGGATCAGTACAGGATAAGTAATGTAATGTATGTGCCCTGTGACTCCACCAGCAGAATAGTGAGTGCAGCTCTGGGGTATAATACAGGATGTAACTCAGGATCAGTACAGGATAAGTAATGTAATGTATGTACACAGTGACTGCACCTGCAGAATAGTGAGTGTAGCTCTGGAGTATAATGCAGGATGTAACTCAGGATCAGTACAGGATAAGTAATGTAATGTATGTACCCAGTGACTCCACCAGCAGAATAGTGAGTGCAGCTCTGGAGTATAATACAGGATGTAACTCAGGATCAGTCAAGGATAAGTAATGTAATGTATGTACACAGTGACTACACCTGCAGAATAGTGAGTGCAGCTCTGGAGTATAATGCAGGATGTAACTCAGGATCAGTACAGGATAAGTAATGTAATGTATGTACCCAGTGACTCCACCAGCAGAATAGTGAGTGCAGCTCTGGAGTATAATACAGGCTGTAACTCAGGATCAGTACAGGATAAGTAATGTAATGTATGTACACAGTGACTCCACCAGCAGAATAGTGAGTGCAGCTCTGGAGTATAATACGGGATGTAACTCAGGATTAATGTCATGAATTTACAAAGTGACCTGGACACGTCAGTGTGCATCCTGTATAAAAAGATATCTTTATAATCTGTTCTACACTAGACATATCTGTATTGCAGATATGAACCTTTGAACGGTGTTAGTAAATAACCTTGCTGGTCATGGAAGCCAAGCTGCAGGCTGGTGTCCTCTTATTTGTAATCTACATCACACGCAATCTATGGTATAAAGCTGACTGGTTGCTGTTGACGGACCGAGTACAAATTTGTTAGATGCAAATCTGAAATCTCTATAGGATAAATATTTTCCAATTGATGTTTGTGCAAACAAATAAACGTTGCCATTATACAGATGTAGCAGAGCTGAATCTGTTATTCAACTGTTGTTTTTTTGTGCACCAGGATAACTGATTGAGTTTACCTACAGTCCTATGGACACCCATAGATAACACATGGTATGCCATATGACAAACTCTGCTCTACTGCATCTGTAGTGTGATTGAATGTAACACGATAAATTCATTGTAACACAGATCTCCTTTAATATTAATGTAGGGATTTTCTTGATAAAGGATGTAAATGCTGTCTCTGATATTTCTCATGCATGACTTTGAACTGATGACTTTGTACGACGCATGTGTGTGGATGTTATGTAATATGAAGATTAAACGTTAATATTATACACTTTTCAAGATGCGTTTCAAAGTGACTTCCGCCATTATGTGGTGTTTTCAACCATGAATTGGTTGACAAATTAAAATTAAAATTATTTAAGTGTATTTCCACCTAAAACTGTCCAAATATTAGGAAAAATACAGTATTGATAGGAACAATAATACAGCACACTGTAAGTTTGAAATACGGAATAGCTGCATTGACTAACATTAGCTGCGTATTTAGGACCCTCAAAATACAGAGCTACTACACCCATGGAATAAGTACCTGTAAATTGTTAAATTAAAATCTTGACTATATAAAGTAAGTGCCTGCAGATGTCCTTGAAAATCATTTTGTTGTTCTGTCAGCCCCCTGCTGACAGAACACGACCACGACCACGACACGCCACGACCTTATATTCTTTATAGTAAGCTGAAAACTCCATATGCTACACCACTGTTTATAACTATAAATCTAGCCAGGCTTCCTTTCACTTAGGGCATGTTCCCCATCTCATGTAATCGAAATACCCTGGCCAAGGAGTAGCATGTTGGTCCTCTCTTGGCACCTAGTATATTGAGGCACATGCCCATCCAGTCTCCCTTCCCCATATATGCCTCTATAACACTCACAAGTTTTATAAGTTTTTCCTAAATGGACATCCCACCCTGAAGAAGTATGGTGACAGGACAAAAAGATGGGGCAGACACAGTCCCCTGCTTAAAAACAAACTCTCTTTAGGGGTTGTATATTATGAGGACCCCAAAAACACAGAAGAGGCGCCGTAGAGGGAGAGTACACATGGTCCCATATAAAACTTATCTGATTAATATTAATCCAGGTTAGAAACAGCCCTTTAAAGGAACACTATGTGCAAAATTGACACATTGTGTTAAGCCTTGTGCAGGGCCAGAGGGGGCGGTGCATGACACAGGGATTCAAAGACCACCAAAGAGAGAATTCCAGTGTCATGCTCCGCCCACTTAGACTTTACACCATGAATAACACAGTGTATACGAATTGACCAGAGTGTTCCTTTAATAAAGGAATGTCTACAGCTGACTGTTTTGGCTGCTTTACAAAAAAAAAAAAAACAGCGCCACAGCTATCCATGGGTTGTGCCTGGTATTGCAGCTCAGCTGCTTTGAAGTGAATGGGGCTGAGCTGTAATACCACATACAACCTGTGTATAATTTCTGGAAACCCAGACGATCAGCTTTTATCGCCAAGGGTAGTTACAGACAGCTACACATTTTCCCTGCAGTGGCCACTACAGGGGAAGTGTAGTATTACATGGCAGCATTCAAATGAATGATACACGGACTGGCCAAGTCTGAGCCGCTCGCTGCTAGACACTCTTAGATCTGGCAAATACAGGCGGACCTAAACAGAGGACCGACCTCATGGATATCCATATGCCATATAAAGGGTTGTCCTGCCCTAAATGATGATGGTTAAGGGCATGACCACACGTGGCGGATTTCCTCCGCAACTGTCCGCATCAATGCCGCACAGAATCTGCGTTGCAGATTCTGCTGCGGATCTGCACAAAATGTGCAGTACATTGATGCGGACTAGCTGCTGCGGACTGCGGGAAAAGTGCTTCCCTTCTCCCTATCAGTGCAGGATAGAGAGAAGGGACAGCACTTTCCCTAGTGAAAGTAAACGAATTTCATACTTACCGGCCGTTGTCTTGGTGACGCGTCCCTCTTTCGGCATCCAGCCCGACCTCCCTGGATGACGCGCCAGTCCATGTGACCGCTGCAGCCTGTGCTTGGCCTGTGATTGGCTGCAGCCGTCACTTACACTGAAACGTCATCCTGGGAGGCCGGACTGGAGACAGACGCAGGGAGTTCTCGGTAAGTATGAACTTATATGTTTTTTTACAGATACATGTATATTGAGATCGGTAGTCACTGTCCCGGGTGCAGAAACAGTTACTGCCGATCGCTTAACTCTTTCAGCACCCTGGACAGTGACTATTTACAGACGTCTCCTAGCAACGCTCCCGTCATTACGGGAGCCCCATTGACTTCCTCAGTCTGGCTGTAGACCTAGAAATACATAGGTCCAGCCAGAATGAAGAAATGTCATGGTAGTAAAACCAATACGCTCCGCAGCACACATAAGATCTGCGGACTTCATTGCGGAATTTTGACTCTCCATTGAAGTCAATGGAGAAATTCCGCCATGAGTCCGCCACTGCTCCACAACAGACAGAGCATGCTGCGGACACCACATTCCGCTCCGCAGCCTATGCTCCGCAGCGGAATTGTACGCATCGTCTAAACGAACACTGCTAAATTAAAGTGAAAGTCAATGGAGAAACGGCTCCGCTGCGGATTAACGCTGCGGAGTGTCCGCAGCGGAATTTAAGTGAAATTCCGCCACGTGTGAACCCGCCCTAAGATGGCTTGAATTTCTGTCTGTGTTATTTTGGATATAGTCATCCTGGGATTCCTCAGGGTGTGAAATGGATTATAAGGCCACGTTCAAACGTCGCAAAATTGTTGTTAAAGTCCACTGTGGACAGTCCGTAGTGGAATTCTGCAGCAGCCGTTTCTTACATTTCTTTCTATACATTTTTACGAAATTTAGTTCAGACGATGCGGAAAATAACTTGTGCGGAAATTAGGATGTGGTGCAGAATTTCCCCTCCACAGCATGCTCATGACATTGCGGAGAAGAAGCGGAATTTCACTGCAGATTTCAGCCTTTGCAATGCAAAAACTGAAATCTGTGGCAAGTCCGCTGTGATATCTGCAACGTCTGAATTACCTGTCAAATAGGAAAATGTTGGTGCAGATTCGTTGCGTAATTGCCCTAAATTTGCAGCAACATTAGCAGCGGAAAAATTCTGCCACGTGTGAACGTGGACTAAGGGCATGCCCCCACGTGGGCGGAATTCCTCCGCAACTGTCCGCATCAATGCCGCACCTAATCCGGGTTGCGGATTACGGCTGCGGATCTGCCCAAAATGTGCAGTAAATTGATGCGGACTAGCTGCTGCGGACTGCGGGAAAAGTGCTTCCCTTCTCTCTATCAGTGCAGGATAGAGAGAAGGGACAGCACTTTCCCTAGTGAAAGTAAACGACTTTCATACTTACCGGCCGTTGTCTTGGTGACGCGTCCCTCTTTCGGCATCCAGCCCGACCTCCCTGGATGACGCGGCAGTCCATGTGACCGCTGCAGCCTGTGATTGGCTGCAGCCGTCACTAAGACTGAAACGTCATCCTGGGAAGCCGGACTGGAGACAGAAGCAGGGAGTTCTCGGTAAGTATGAACTTCTATTTTTTTTACAGGTTGCTGTATATTGGGATCGGTAGTCACTGTCCAGGGTGCAGAAACAGTTACTGCCGATTGCTTAACTCTTTCAGCACCCTGGACAGTGACTATTTACTGACGTCTCCTAGCAACGCTCCCGTAATTACGGGAGCCCCATTGACTTCCTCAGTCTGGCTGTAGACCTAGAAATACATAGGTCCAGCCAGAATGAAGAAATGTCATGTCAAAAAAGCAAGACGCATCCGCAGCACACATAACATGTGCATGACAGCTGCGGACTTCATTGCGGAATTTAGAATCTCCATTGAAGTCAATGGAGAAATTCCGCCATGAGTCCGCAACCAGTCCGCCACTGCTCCGCAACAGACAGAGCATGCTGCGGACACCAAATTCCGCTCCGCAGCCTATGCTCCGCAGCGGAATTTTACTCAACGTCTAAACGAACACTTCTAAATTAAAGTGGAAGTCAATGGAGAAACGGCTCCGCTGCGGATTAACGCTGCGGTGTGTCCGCAGCGGAATTCAAGTGCAATTCCGCCACGTGTGAACCCAGCCTAAATGAGGTTGAGTTGAGTTAGTTCCGCCATCCTGGAGCATGTGTCACTTTGTCACGTCACACTGTGCACATCTCATGTTAGTTTTACAGAATTGACTTTGTAAGTTTTAGGTCTACATGGGCTCTCCTAAGCTTCTAGATGTACTCGCGCATTGACAGCAAACAGAGATTTTGAAACTGGTGAGTAATTGAAATACAAAGTATATTAGACAGTTGGAGGGCTTTTCATTATTATGGTTTACTTACATAAAACTGGAAAACCTATTTAAAATGAACATATAATATAGGCTGGCAGCTCTGTTTTGGGGCTTTTTAAAGCTAGACATGAAGGTGCAGGGGTGAACAAGCCCCAAATCCAAATGAAAATACCCCCTCTCTGGGGGTCGCTAATGTCACTACATGCATCACGAAATGGGTAAACATCGCTTGTAGCTCCCCAATGTGCAATGTGATGCAGATCCTGGAAGACGGGGTACAGATAAAATGTTATCACTCAGACACTAAATTTTAAAATCTGTAGGGGAGGGAGAAGTATGATGATGAGCCGCTGTTCCTGCTGGGCCCTAAATCATCAGTCAGTAATAACAATTATCTATCTATCTTTCTATCTAGCACACAAAAAATGGTGACAGCACACTGTGAACACCAATGTAACCTAAACCACTAAATATAAATAAATATGTATTACTGCTAAATCTACTTACAATAGGGAGGTTCTTAGTCCACATTTAGATCAAATTGTATGAGCCCACCTGCCACGACAAGACTTCCTCCATAAGTGGGGACCTACACTGCACATACACCCAGAACTGGGACTAAGCCTACATATATCTGGGGATGGTAGAAACCAGTATTAAACTAATTAAAATCACCCAGGGCAGAATGGGAGAAATACCAGAACAAAAAAATGGAGGCAGTCACTAACCCCACATATATGAATCACATAAACAACACAAAAGTTTGAACAGCACATTCCAACAAAATGATACAAAACGTGTATACAGGTGCAAGAACGACTGTGACTGCAAATATACAGCACACAAGAAAATGGCAACAGCACACTGCGAACACTAATGTCACCTAAGCCACTAAATATAAATAAATAAATATGCATTACTGCTAAATCTACTTACAATAGGGAAGTTCTATCTATCTATCTATCTATCTATCTATCTATCTATCTATCTATCTATCTATCTATCTATCTATCTCATATCTATCTATCTATCTATCTAATGTCATATCTATCTATCTATCTCATATCTATCTATCTATCTATCTCATATCTATCTATCTATCTATCTATCTATCTATCTATCTATCTATCTATCTATCTATCTATCTATCTATCTATCTATCTATCTATCTATCTATCTATCTATCTATCTAATCTATCGGTCTATCTATCTAATCTATCATCTATTTATCTATATTTCTATATCTATATCTATTTATCTATCCTTTCCATTACAGCGTTCTCATTAGCTGTCACTCAGCTTTCCCTGAATCCTGAATGGCAAATATGCTTCATTATCTAGTATTGCATACCAGATATTCCATTTTCCTGCATAATAGAGTTGCTGTTCAAGGGTTTAGGACTGCCACTAAGTTTACCAGTGATAAATCTGCCTAGATAAGCAGCAAGTTGAGGATATTTCACTTCATAACTAGACAGATATGCTGTTTAAAGGCACCCACAGGGGTTGCCATGCAGCTTTCCCAGGCTCCTGAATGCCTAGATATATAGTAATATATCCAAATCTAATAGTACAACAGAAGTCATATTTGCCATTCAGGGTTCTAGGAAAGCTGAGTGACAACTCTATTAGAAGCTTATTTATTTACTTATTCACTTAATTAATTATTTATTTATTTATTTTCGGGGGATAAATGTCCTTTAAGTCGTTCTTCACTCTCTTGGTTCCACCTGTTGATGAAGTTGTTCTGTATGTTGCTGGGAGACATTTTTATTATTATTCTCTATATTGTGTTCTTAAGAAAAACGAGGATTTCTCAATGTATTTGCCCTTTAACTTTTTCGTCTAGGAAAAATGTCCTCACAAAAGGCTTGTTAGTTAAGGGGCCACAAAGACCCCATTGTGTAGTACTCACTGCCCTGGACCTAGTGACTCAACTCACTGTTATGTTAATGGCTCCTGAGCTTCCTCCCACTTTACTGACTTTCTGTCCCCTGGGACTGAAGTTCGGGTTAACAATCACTAGATTTGTTTGATTCCCCCCATAGTTCTGGTTGTGTCCCCCTTGTGACTATATAACTGGTTAAGCGCCAATACCTTCATATATATATATGCAGCTATATAGGAGATCAGCCTTGGCTAGAGATAGATTGCAAGCTCTTTGTCATGGTGGGAAGATGACATCTCCCAAAAACCCATCTGATAGTGAATAGCAGGAGGCGTAGCAGCAATTCTCCTCGCCCTGAGGTTCCCGAAGTTCCCTGGGATCTTGCCATAGAAACTTCATTTTCACCACAGATACACAAGAGTGATTTGTTCTTGTCAAAAATACACTAATTCCTGCAGAAAGTGAGAGTTTTAGGCATTGTCAAAAGGAGACTTCACAGCTGATGAAAGAGCCAATATAATACTATATTGAAAGAAAGAAACTTTAGCACAGCAAAATGTTATATCTGGTGATCACCAAAATTGTCAAAAATAATCAATAATTAGAATAGATAGACAGATGGATGGATAGATAGATAGATAGATAGATAGATAGATAGATAGATAGATAGATAGATAGATAGATAGATAGATAGATAGATAGATAGATAGATAAAAATGTATGAGATAGAAGTGGCATCCTCTATAGATAAGACTGATATGGAGTATAATAATAGATCTCCTGATGTGAGGGGGGGGACACTGTATATTCTGCGGCAAGGACATCGTTGGGAAGTTTAACAGTAACTTTTCTCTATAGTGTTCAGGGACCCTCGCCCCTTTGTCATG